>NC_133155.1:4525099-4825099 GCF_048418815.1 Hemitrygon akajei | reverse complement strand
TTGTGAAAGGTGACTGTTTTTTTCTAACCAGAGACTGGAGGTTTTAATGGAGTGCACAGACGTTGAATGGTCATGAAGGAGCATGTGCAGTCTGATTTTTAATCCGGGACACACTGTCTGTTTAGTTCTACATATGAGATCATCAGAGACATGGGTTAAGTCTTCGGGACTTGAGAGGTACAAAAATAGCTAAAGAGTAGGAGCAGTGTGCAGAAGATAGGTTATACCTACTGTCTGCTTGGTATTACGGCGCTGCAAAGAAAAGAGCCAGCAGGACCATCACAGAGGCTGCTGAGTGAGCCTCCAGGTGGCAATGGATCAGGAGGTGTGACCCATGGACCAACGCTGCTGGGGCACAAGCCAGGGCCTGATCAACTCTGGCTGGGTCGCCTGGGCGAGAGTACCTGATGGTGAAAGACCTGACATACCTGACGAACTCCAGGTATCATCACTGATGGTGTGTCCCAGCGCATCCTAGGAGGTACTGTATCTCAGCATCTTAATGGGTTTTGGCCTTGTGTGGAATGCAAACCGGAGAAAGCTATGCTGAAGCTGGATAGGGCTTTGCCCAGAGCCCACCTGGAAGACCACTTTCAGTTTTGGACAAGGGGCATCATGAAAGTGTGCAGTAAGAGTCCTTAAAATGATCCCATGGCTAAAAAGGGTAGAGTATGAGAATCTGTATAAAACATTCAAGACATTCTTGTGCAGATGTTCATGATGATTACAGTTCAGGGGAGAAATCAATGAATCTAGTAGAACACCAATAAAACTGGAGCTAGGCTATTTGATATGTTTAACATGGAGGGTGGTAGGTTTTTGATTGATAAGGCTGTCAAAGGTTATGGGGAGAAGGCAGGAGAATGGGGTTGAGAGGGATAATAAATCATGATAGAATGGTGGAGTGGACCTAAAGAGTTGAATAGCCTAATTCAGCTCCCATGTCTCATGGTCATATGAAGCCAGAAACAGTAGAAATATCAATCTCTCTTCTTAAAAAGCTTTTGAAGCCAAGGCTCAATTGAAAATTTAAAAAAATATATGATTAAGAGATTTTTTTAATTGAGTGAAGGTATCATAGATCTAAGTAGACAGATGGAGTTAGGATGAAAATCATGTTTTGCCTGCAAGATAGAGCACAAAAACATTTTGGCTGAGGTGGTACTGGGCTGTGATAAGGCATCAGTTCCAGAATTCGAAACGTTGGTTTGTGGGTGAAACAGTTAATCAAGAAGGCAAATGGAATACTGACCTTCTTTGCAAGAGAGATTGAATTTAAGAGCAGATAAGTCATGTTGCCACTGTACAACGTACTGGTGAGGCCACACCTGGAGCAGTTCTGGCCTCCTTCGCTGAAAAAAAGCATACCAGCTTTGGAGGTGGTGCAGAGGAATTTCACTGGGTTGATTCGGAGATCTATGAGTTTCCTGACGCAATACTCACTGGAATTCAGAAGAATGAGAGGGGACTTTATAGAAACATAAGAACTGGAAAAGGATAGAAAAGGTGAAAACAGGAAAATTGTTTCCACTGGTAAGTAAAACTAGAACTAGGGGACATGACCTCAAAGTTCAAAAGTTCAAAGTAAATTTATTATCATTGTACATATACGTCAGCATTTACAACCAAAAATTCATTTTCTTGTGGGCATTCTCAATATATCCACAATAGAATAATAACCATAATAGAATCAAAGAAAACTATACTAACTTTGTATTTCAACCAGTGTGAAAAGACACAAATACAAAAAGAAAGAAATAATAATAATAAATAAATAAGTCATAAATATTGAGAACATGAGATGAAGAGTCCTTGAAGGTGAGTCCATAGGTTGTGGGAAAATTTGAATGATGAAGTGAAGCTGAATTAATTTATTAATAAGGTATTAAGTTATCTTATTCAAGAGCCTGTTGGTTGAAGAGTAATAACTGTTCCTGAACCTGGTGGTGTGAGTCCTGAGGCTCCTGTACCTTCTTCCTGAAGGCAGCAGTGAGAAGAGAGCATGACCTGGGTGGTGGGGGTCCCTGATGATGGATGCTGCTTTCCTGCGACAGCACTCTGTGTAGATGTGCTCAGTGGTGGGGAGGGCTTTACCTATTACCTATGATGATCCTCTACTTATTGTAGGATTTTCCATTCAAGGGCATTGGTGTTTCCATACCAGGTTGTGATGCAGCCAGTCAATATACACTCCACTACACATCTGTAGAAGTTTCTCAATCTGTTAGATGCCATTCCATATTTTTGCAAACTCCAAAAGAAATAAAGACACTGCTGTGCTTTCTACATAATTGCACTTACATGCTGGGCCCAGGACAGGTCTTCCAAAATAATAACACTGATGAATTTAAATTTGCTGACCCTCTCCACCTCCGCTCCTCTGATAAGGACTTGCCCACGGACCTCTGGTTTCCTTCTTCTGAAGTCAATAATCAGCCCTTAGTTTTGATGACATTGAGTAAGAGTTTATTGCTATGGAACCACTCCACCAGATTTTCATTCTCCCTTCTATAAACTGAGTCATCCCCCTTTGAATTGCCCTACAACAGTGGTGTCTTTAGCAAACTTGAATATGCCAGTGGAGCTGTACTTAGTCACAGAGCCAAAAGGGTAAAGAGAATAGAGCAGGGGGCTAAGCACACAGTCTTATAGTGCACCTGTGCTGATAGAGATTGTGGAGGGGATGTTGTTGCCAATCCAAGTTGATTGGGGTCTGCAACTGCATAAAGAGGCATTGAGGCCAAAGTCTAGGAGCTTATTGATTAGTTTTAAGGGGATGATAGTATTGACTGCTGAGCTGTAGTTGTAAGAGCATCCTGATGTATTCATCTTAGATGTCCAGATGTTCCAGGGTTGAGTGAAGAATTAATGAGATGGCAGCTGCTGTGGACCTGTTCTCCAGTAGGAAAACTGTAGCAGATCTACGTCGCTTTTCAGGGCACAATTTTTGTAGGATTTTCCATTCAAGGACATTGGTGTTTCCATAACAAGCTGTAATGCAGCCAGTCAATACACTCTCCACCACACATCTATAGAAGTTTGTCAAAGTTTTAGATGTCATGCCAAATCTAACCGTACTCCTAAGGAAGTAGAGGTGCCGACTGCTGTCTTCGTAATTGCGTTTACATGCTGGGCCAAGGATGGGTCCTTCAAAACAATAGCACCAATGAATGTAAAGTTGCCCACCCTCTCCACTACTGATCCTTCGATTCAGGGGATGACTTGTGGAAATAGATTTAAGGTGGAGATGATGAGAAATGGCTTTCCCCAGAGAGTAGTGAATCTGTGGAATTCTCTACCCAGAGAAACAGAAGAGGTCAACTCATTAAATATATTTCAGATACAATTGGGTAGATTTTTGCATAGCAGGGGAATTAAGGGTTATGGGTGAAAAAACAGGTAGGTGGTGCTGAGTACTTGGCCAGACCAGGCATGTTCATCATGAATGGTGGAGCAGGCTCAATGGAGCAAATGGCCAACTCTTGCTCCTATCACTTATGTTTTTATGTTCCTTGAGAGAATTAGTGCAGCACCGATTCATCACACTGATTCTGAGGATGAGTGTGTTTTTGCTGTGAAGAAAAGTTGTAAATAATGAGATAATGTAAAACCTTAAAGGGTAAACATGACTGTTAAAATGAGAGGCATGGTAGACTGCTTAGGTTAAAATATTGTATCAGTACAGGCAGTTACTCATTTGGAACTTAGGAGAAATTTCTGTAAATAAGGGACTGTAGAACTTCAAAATCCTCAGTGTCCAAGACCATAGAAACCCATCAATATTCAAGGTTGAGAAGATTCAAGAGATTCGGAGGATAGAGATGGATTAGGTGCTCCTTGAATGGTGGAGTAGCTTTGTGAGCGCAGCTACCTTGCTGCAATCCACGTGTTTAAATGGAATCAAATTAAGAGGTAAAATGCCCGATTACTGTTGTGTTGCTCAACAGCTTGCAGGTGACCGTGCACAATTAAGAGAATTTCTGTTGTCTGTCACTGGGAAAATGAGAAACCACTCATTGTCACTCAAGCCTATCCATTCCTATCCATTCAGAATCTGAAGAATTCCAGGTTGTGTGTTACCTCCTTACTCCCATAAGATTACCTCTTAGAGTCCTACCGGAATAATTTGGGGTTGACAGGGAAATGGATCAGCAATGATGGAATGGCGGAGCAGACTCGATGGGCTAAATGGCCTAAAGCCAAGCCAGCTATCAGTAATATTTTCAGCTGCTTTATGATGAAGGGTATTCCTGCACCCTACAGAGTTGGCATCCTGGAGGAAATGGGGTAATATTTGGACATATTCCATGAGTTAGGAGTGGGTGGAGACTCATTGCTGGTAATCAGAATCAGGTTTATTATCTCTGATATATGGTGTGAAATATGTAGTGAAATCGAGCCAAACCTTTAGGGTGATGGAGATAGTGTAGCACCTGCTGTAAGATCACAGTTTAATTCCTGCCCCGTCTGTGAGGAATTTGTACATTTTCCCCATGATCACTTGGTGTGTTTCCAGGTGTTCCGATTTCTTCCCACATTCCAGAGACATACGGATTAGGGTTGGTGAGTTGTGGGCATGCTATGTTGGCACCAGGAGCATGGTAACCCTTGCAGACTGCCCTGCGCAATCGTCGCTGATTTGACTTGACACATTTCACTGTATGTTTTGATGTTTTGTTACACATGTGACAAATAAAGCTAATCTTTATTGTTAAGGTTACAAGTCATTGCAGATGCTGGAATTCGAAGCCAAAGCAAGCTCTGTGAGTCATGCAGCATCTGTGCGGCGAATAGACAGTCGAGGGCCTTAATCTGGAATCCAGCTGGTGATTTTATTTACTTAGGGATACAATGTGGAATAGGCCCTTCTGGCTTCGAGCTGCACCACCCCACCAACCTCCAATTCAATCCTAGCCTAGTTGTAAGACAATTTACAATGGCCAATTAACCTATGTCTTTGGACTCTGGGAGGACCCAGAAAAAAGCACGCATTCCGTGTGGAGGATGTACAGACTTCTTACAGGAGACGTTGGAATTGAACTCTTATCTCTGTCGCTCTGAGCTGTATAATGTCGTGCTCCCGTTGCGTGTAAGTGAGAAATGCTTTTCCATTACAAGTTGATAATTTAGAGAAGAGTTTTCAGGCACGTGGAGTACATTGGAAAAACAATTTCTTCGATGAGCTGGAGTGTTGTAGAGATTAAACTCCAAAGGTATTAACGGTACAAGGCGGAAGTGGGATTACAACGAGGCAGAAAAATGGAATTGAGCTGGGCTGAGAGGAGATGTGAATAGGAGAGATGGAGGGAAGTTTAGGGACACTGGCAGAATGCGGGAGATTTCTGTTTGCTCTGTTGAAACAAACAAAGTATCCCTAAACAGGATATGTTAACTTGTAAAATCTCATTTCCTTTTCAAGTCTGCAATGATCCATCCCTGGTATCAGCTGCGATCCTTTTGTATCCCCGACACATTTTATCTCCGCAATTTCCAAATATCACTCCATTGACAATTGTTGATGACAAACACCTAATTTGCCTTTTATTTTTCTCTCCCCCAATAGCAATGGCTGCAGCTGTGAAGGCCAGGTGGCTCTGCCAGAAAGAACAGGAAATGGTAAATACAGTGTTTGTAATGAGGCTGATGCTGGTTTCTAAATCTGTATTTTTTTTCTTTAGTGCTTGTGCAGAGAGGAGTCTCCATAACCCATCTGGTACCGCGGCATGAAACGACCATGCCCTTTGTCCTGTTCAGCATAAATATATTTGGAGAAGCAAGATCGCTTAACTAACAACAGACAGACACTCTTGTTTGATAAAAAATACATCTGGCTGAGATATGATCCAGCATACTAAAGTGAGGATATTCTTAACACAGACTTTTGCAGCTCTGCTTGAGCTTTTCTGCCCAAAATGTGTACTTCAGTGTTTCTGCTCAGCAGAACTCTCTCCTGAACCGATTCCAATGAATCCTATCCCTTCATTCCTTTCTCATTCTTGTGTTTTATTGGTTTTTCTGTTATTTGCCAAGACTCCAGGTGTGACCATGAGCAATCTCACACGTCTTTCTGGGTAAAGATACTTCACTCTAATCAAGGTTACATTTCATTATTCAGGGCAATAGCACACTCTCTTTGCTCTGTAGTTAAGGATACTTTCTCCTAATAAAGGATACCATTGTTCCAATATCCTGTTTCCCCACCCACTACAGGGATGCTGAGCAGCTGGCGTGTGGTGTGGAAGTGGTTTTCTCTCTTCTCTCTCTCTCTAACTATCGGTCACTCTCTCTCTGTCTGTCTGACTGTCAGTCTCTCTCTCTCTGTCTCTCTGTCTGTCTATCTCTGTCTCTGTCTATCTCTCTCCCTCTCTATCTCTGTCCCTGTCTGTCTGTCTATCTGCTTCTCTGCCTCTGTCTCTCTGTCATCTCTCTCTGTGTCTCTTTTTCTCTCCCAAGACTTGTCAGCAGAGAATCACAAGACTCTAGTTTATCCCTTTTTAATCCTCCATGAAACCAATTACACTACCACTACCTCTTCATCTATTCTATATTCTCACTACCTTGCTTTTTTAATAAAAAGGATGTCAGTCAATTTTTCTTCATGGTTTGATATAATAATTTTAAGGTTTATTTTAATTTTCACCTACATACAATAATCTGGTTCCTGGAACTCTATGCACCTAAGTGAAACAATATTAAAGGTATATACCCATTACCCCGGTTCCTGTGCAGTGGTAATCTTGACAGGCACAGCAGTTTCATCATGTTGCAGAAAGCAATAAAGGATTGCTGACCTATCCTCCTGCTAAAGGGTCTCGGCCCAGAACATCGACTGTACTCTTTTCCATAGATGCTGTCTGGCCTGCTGAGTTCCTCCAGCATTGTGTGTGTGTGTGTGTGTGTGTGTGTGTGTGTGTGTTACTTGGATTTCCAGCATATGCAGATTTTCTCTTGCTTGCCGACCTTTCTTTGTCAGGAAGGCCTCCTATTCATAATGCAAACATATTTACCAGAGAATAACACGGGACTAAAGTAGGACATTCAACTATTGGGTGGCGTGGCGGTGAATATTACATGTTGTAACTTCAAAACATTAAACTAATTCAAAGGAAGATCCAGCAGTTCGAAAATGTGGGTCTAACTTCGTTTTTAATTTAGGCAGGGCACATCCGTATCATGTGTTAGTGCGATGACGTATTCATACCTATAGCTGACATGAATTATTTAAACGAGCAAGGATGCTTATTCAATCAATATGCTTACAAGATTACTCAAATATTACTGAAATATTTACTACAGAACAGGGGCACTATTACAGCCCGGGGCTTTGGAGTTCAGAGTTCAAATCTGATGTCATCTGTAAGGAGTCTGAATGACATACTGGTGAGTAGGTAAATTGGACATTGTAAATTGTCCCGTGATTAGGCTAGGGTTAAATCGTGGGTTGCTGGGTGTCATAGCTCGAAAGGTCAGAAGGGCCTATTCTGTGTTGCATCTCAATCAATAAATAAATGCATAAACTCGTGCTTGCCCTTTGAATGAACAATACGTTGTTTTCGCCCCATAACTGTCTGCATTATTCTTCTGATATTGAGTAAATGATTTAACTCATCTTTAACTCAGAAAGGGTTAAAGTGTGTCAAGGGAAAAGAAGGCCTTAATCGGGTAGCCGTTTCAAAAATTCAGCACAGCATTGTGGGCTGAATGGCCTCCTTCAGTGCTTTGATTTTCTTTGAATCTATGATTATTACACCACACTGTTAAGGCATATTTTGGATTTAGGGTGTATAAATAAATATTAACTTCAGCAACCAATCTTTAGACCTGAACACAGACTGTAGATTAAATTTAAAATGCTGCCCTGAACAATAGGTTCCTAGAGCTGTGACCAACATTTAATTGAAAAACCAGACAATGTTCATTAACATTGTCTGAAGTGTGAATGCGAAGAAGGAGGTGACAGACAGGCAGACAGACAGACATACTTTATTGATCCCGAGGGAAATTGGGTTTCGTTACAGCCACACCAACCAAGAATAGTGAAGAAATATAGCAATATAAAACCATAAATAATTAAATAATAATAAGTTAATCATGCCAAGTGGAAATAAGTCCAGGACTTATATGTAATAGTTCCAAAAGTTATATGTAATTCAAAGGAAGCATTGTAGATACATTGCAAATATGGAATTGTCCTATGATCTCTAGCATATAAAATATCATGTAATGTTGGGTCAAACAGGCCTCTACCTCTGAAAGGGTCTCAAAGGAGGTTCACGAAAATGATTCACGGATTGAAAGGCTTGTAACATGAGGAGCGTTTGATGGCTCCTGGCTCTACTCACTGGAATTCAGAAGAATGAGGGGTGACCTCATTGAAACATATCGAATGTTGAAAGGCTTCGATAGAGTGGATGTGGAGAGTATGTTTCCTATACTGGGGGAATCTAAGATCAGAGGACCCAGCCTTAGAATAGAGGGGTGTCCTTTTAGAATGGAGATGGGGTGGAATTCCTTTAGCCAGAGGGTAGTGAATCTGGAGAATCCATTGCCACAGGCCACTGTGGAGGCCAAGTCATTGGGTATATTTAAGGCAGAGCTTGATATATTCTTGATTATTCGGGGCATGAATGGATATAGAAAGAAGACAGGAGTATGGGGCTAAGAGATAAAGTGGATCAACAATGATGAAATGGCGGTGCAGACTCGCTGGGCCAAATAGCCTAATTTTGCTCCTATATCTTATGGTCTTATGAACAATGAAAGATATGCTTCAATATCATTTAACTCTAATGTTATGCTCCATCCTTTGATTCTTATAGTGTTCAGAAGTTTATCAGCTTGATTCTTTAATAGTAGTTAAGCAGCTGTAGAACTTCAAAGTGTGATATAAATCAAATGCTTAGAAGCCCAGAACAAAAGGCCAGAAAATGAAGAGAAGCATTAGGGACAGCTCTGAGAAAATAGAGCAAACTGTGAAGACATGCACCCAGTTTCCACTTTATTAGGTACAATTTTATACCTGCACGTTAAAACAAATATCTAATCATTCAATTATGTGTCAGCAACTCAGTGCATAAAGGCAGGCAGTCATGGTCAAAAGGTTTAGTTGTTGTTCAGACCAAACTTCAGAATGGGGAAGAAATGTGCTGTGAGTGATTTTAACTGTGGAATGATTGTCGGGGCAAACAGGATAGTTTGAGTATCTCAGAAACTGCTGATCTCCTGGGATTTTCACACACAACAGTCTCTAGAGTTTACAGGGAATAGTGTAAAAACAGAAAGCATTCAGTGAGCGGCAGTTATATGGGTGAAGAAACCTTGTGGATGAGAGAGGTCAGAAAATAGTCAGACTGGACAAACAGACAGTGACAGTGACTCTGATACACTGCATTACAACAGAAGAGCATCTCTGAACACACAACACGTTGAACCTTGAAGTGGATTGGCTACAGAAGCAGAAAACCATGAGCCTACACTCTATTAGGTTCAGGTTACTGAGTGTATAATCTAAATTCCCCATTTTCTATTATTGGTAAAATCATGAATCTCTGGGAGTCTCTTAAGGACATAAGGGATGTCATTGAAATAAAGAGATTATCATGAGCAATTGTTAAAACGATGTGAGGTGACCATGTCTTGGCCACACAGATGATCATTTGCTTGCAAAGCAAAGACAACAAAAGTTATTAGTAGCCCTGAATCTTGTTGAACTATAAGCAGGCCTGTAGCTCCCAGTCTGATCATACCTCAGCTACTATTTTTGAACATGTGTTTATAGCTTCAAAGTTGACCACATCCTTTCACCCAAGTCCTCTGAGCATTCATTCTGCATCCTCGAGTGAGAAAAACACCAAGGTGATAATTCTTTGTCCCGGCCTTTAGACTGAGAGGTTCATTAACAGTGCAGGACTACCTGGTGTTTTTTCTAAGATTATAGGGCTGAAGAGACCACCACAAAGCAAGCAGATTTCAGATAGTCAGCTCCCATATCTTTATCTTTGAGATTTTCTGTGCATGCAGGTCAGATTATAGATAAAGCAGGGGAGTGAAGTTTCCGTGATAAGCTTCCTTCCTCCTCCTTCGTGCCAAGCCAGCTTCCCCAGAGTCAATGAGGGTTACACATACTTCCTGTGCAGGGTTTTCCTCTGCACCTGAATAAAGAATCTCTTGGGAGAAAATGTCCTCTGGATATATTCTTGTCTGGCTTACTCCCGTTGGACACAGAAATAAATAAGGGAGTCACAACTTCAGTGAAAATGGGGCAATTTCATTCTCAGAACAATACTGAGGATGACTATTAACTCAAATTTTCTGAATTGGGAATGAAAAGAGTTTTGCTAAGTTACTTTTATGGATTTTAGAACCAGATGAAATTAAAGTGAAAATTAGACAGGATTTCATTTATTATTAATTGAGATACAGCACGAAATAGGCCCTTCTGGCCTTGTGAGCCACACCAACCAACGATATCCCGATTTACTCCTAGGCTAAACATGGAACAATATACAATGGCCAATTAACCTAGCAACCGGTACGTCTTTGGACTGTGGGAGGAGACCAGAGCACTGGAGAAAACCCACACAGTCATGCGGAAAACATATAAACTCATTCCGGACAGCGGTGGGAACAGTATTGAACGTTGTAACGGCTAGAGACGGAATCATTTTACCTAAACACAAAGTACTCTGCAGATGCTGGGGTCAAAGCAACACGTACAATACGCTGGAGGAACTCAGCAGGTCGGGCAGCATCCGTGGAAACGAGCAGTCAACGAAGGGTCTTGGCCTGATACGTTGACTGCTCATTTCCACGGATGCTGTCTGACCTGCTGAGTTCCTCCAGCATGTTGTATGTGAATAATTTTACCTGTTCCTTTGGTGATGAATGTGAGTGAATGAAACTAACATTTCAGAAAATGGTAGAATATTATTGGAAATGATTCAGAGGATGTGTAGCTTGCATGGTTGATGGTTGGGTTGGGATGATCTTGGCAATTTACTTACAAACGTTTTGTCATCATCCAAGGAGACATCGTCAGTGCATTCGGAGAACACACCACAATCAACAGCACATTGATGATGTTACTTGCAAGTGAATTGCCAAGATCACAGAATATTATTTTTGTTGATCACTGGTGTTCCTACTTCTAGGGCTGAATGTTTTCCAAAGTAGTTCTGCTGCATTCAAAATGCTTGGCTCAGAAGAGAGAGGAGTGTTGGGGGGATTGGCGGATTAAAGATAGATTAAAGAGCAGCCTCATTTGTCGCATGTAAATCAACACGTAATGTGAAATGAATTGTTCACATCAATAGCCAACTCAGTCTGAGACGCGCTGAGGGCCAGACCACTAGCGTTGCCATGCTTCTGGTGTCTACAGCTTACTAACCCTAAACCACACGTCTTGGAATGTGGGAGGAAACTGGAGCACCGGGAGGAAACCCACTCCTTCACGGGGAAAATGTATGAACTCCATACAGGCAGTGATGGGATTGAACCCTGAACTTGCAGCCGCCGCTGTAAAGGGTTATACTACTGTGCTACCTTCATGGTGAGAAAGATTGGCCGTCCTGCAGCTGAGAAACCAGGAAGAATGTTTTTATTTCTCAAGGACTGGCATGCAATAGGTATTCTTTGTCTCCATTTCCTGGTTGCAGCAACCAATTTAAGATTCAGAAAGTCTTCAGCATAATTCCATGTTCAAAGGCCTAAGGGATGACTGGAAAGACTTGTTCATTCGTTACGTGCCATGTCATATGATGTAGGTGATCATGGCCTTGACCGTGATTGTTCTTGGCAAATTTTTCTACAGAGTTGGTTTTCCATTGCCTTCTTCTGGGTAGTGCCTTTACAAGATGGGTGACCCCAGCTATTATCAATACCCTTCAGAAATTATCTGCCTGGCGTCAGTGGTCACAAAACCAGGACTTGTGATGTACACCAGCTGCTCATACGACTGTCCACCGCCTTCTCCCATGGTTTCACATGACCCTGATTGGGAGGTCTAAGCAGGTGCTACACACTGCCTTACCCCTCCTTTGCCAGAGGCATATCTCCATCCCACCACCCAGTGCCAAGACTAAGAGGTAACAATGGTGGGGGAATCGAAGGGCAGATTCAGGGAAAGATCATGATGCAGAACCAAAAGGAGGATGAATCACGGGAAAGTCAGAGTCCTCAACAGAGGGAAAAACCCAGGAGTGAGGGAAGTTGCTGAGGGAGATCAGTTTGTGGAGCTGTGGAGGGAGGTGGAATGACATGAGAAGATAGAGAAAGGTTAGAAGAATCAGGGACGGAAGCTCAGAAGGGTCAGAGAGATTGAAGTACTGGGGCAGGAGATCAAGAGATACGTCAGCAGTGGAAAGGGTGAACAGTTTCATGTTCCTGGGTGTCAACATCTCTGAAGATCTATCCTGGGCCCCACATATCAATGCAGTTACAAAGAAGACACGACTGTGGCTAAATTTTATTAGGAGTTTGAGGGGATTTGGTATGTCACCAAACAAACTTGCAAATTTCTACAGATTTGTCATGGAGAATATTCTAACTGGACGCATCAACATCTGGTACAGAGGGGCCACTGCACAGGATCAGAAAGAGCTGAAGAAAGTTGTGAACTCAGGCAGTTCCATCATGGGCATGAGCCTCCCAGCATCCAGAACAACTTTAACAGGAGGTGACTCAAGATGGTGACATCCATTATTAAGGATCCTCATCATCCAGAACATGACCTCTTCTCATTGTGACCATCAGAGAAGAGGTACAGGAGCCTAAAGAGACACTCAATGTCTGAGGAACAGCTTCTTACCCTCTGCCATCAGATTTCTGAATAGACAATGAACCCATGAACATCACTTTTTTTGCTCTTTTTCTCTCTTTTTGTGAAACTTACTTAATTTATTATATGCTTATTGTAATTTATAGTTTTTTCATTGTACTGCTGGCACAAAGCAACAAGTTTCATGACATATGCCAGTGATATTAAATCTGATTCTGATGAGGAATGAAGGACTTGCGCTTGGATGTTGAGTTCATCAATCCCCGCAAAGGCTACCTGAAGAATGAAAAAACATTCCGTCTGGGTGGCCTCCAACCTGACATTGGTTTCTATGGCTTCCTGTAATTTCTCCCTCTCCCCTTCTCTCCTTCTCCAGTCCCTATTTTGGCTCCCCTCTTACCCCAAACCAACACACATAAAATGTTGGAGGAATTCAGTAGGCCAGGCAGCATCTATAAAGATGAACAAACAGTTGACACTTCAAGACGAGACCCTTCTTCAGGACACTCTTTCTTCTTCCCTTTTCTTCACCTATCACCTTCCCCTGGTGCCCCTCCTCCCATGGCCCACTCTCCTCTTCTATCAGACTCCTACATTTTCAAATCTTTACCTTTCCCACTTATCACCCTGTCCTTCCCTTTCCCATAACACACACCTTTTCCCCTTCACTGGGCTTCGCCCACCACCTGCCATGTTGTACTCCTTCCTCTTCCATCCCCCCCCCCCACCTTCTTATTTTTGATTCTTCTTCCTGCTTTTCCATTCCTGATGAGTGGTATCAATCTGAAATATTCGTTTTTCAGTCCCTGCACAGATTCTGCCTGCCCTGATGAGTTCTTCCAGCATTTTTTGTTCGTTGCAATGGAGAATTGTGTTTGGGACAAGGGCAGTAACACTCAGAAAAGGTGGACTTGAGTCAGGTAGAATGTGAATGTCTTGAAGACTTAAACCACACCCCCAATCAGCCAACGATGGCCGACTCTGTGACGTGGGACGGTATATGCAGAGAGGGCTGACAGATCTGCACATGCAAACTCTTGGTCATCATAAATTTTCAGTCACTGTTCTGCGTAGAAAGAGTATTCTATATCATGAACTGATAGAAAGCTCTCAAGCTCACAATCATTTCAGTGTAAGTCTCGTGATTCAGTGAAATGAGCCTATGCCAATTGCTATTGACCATAACACCCACTGCTAATAATATAACAAAAGTTTGAGCTGAAATACAAGCGCCCCCTCACTGTGAACTCAACCTCTGTTGTCAAAAGGGGTCTGTAGACTTGAGCAGCGTTTCAGGATGTTACACATCAGGGGATCAGATGAGTGTTACTGATAATTGTTCGAACTTTCCTTTCAAGGCCCTCTCAGTGGTTCTGCCTCCCAACACATTCCAGCCTATGCATTGACCTATACATTACCCCAGACCTGCAATTCATATTTTCTGAAGACAACAGCGTTTCTTTTCTGTCAGTGAATATGGATTCTGGTTACTTTTTGTCTCGCTTTTGTCAAGATGGCACCAATGACCAACGTGACGAATGGTGATGCCCTGCAGACAGTTCACACAACCACGTCTTCTCCTTCTTCTGGCAAATATACTTCTACTACTGATCTGTGTGAGACTGGAGCCTGTAATTTACATTTTGATAACGTGTTTTTGGGCCGACTGAGTGTTCTGCTTCTCTTGCTGTCTCTCCGTGAATTCGATGTGGTACAGAGCATGGTTGAGAATAGAGTATTCGGCCTAAACATAAAGTGCGAACCCGTGATTGTCTCCACTGTCTGATCTCACAGATTAAAGTGTCGAGCAAGATTGAAATCAACGAGGATGAGAGCAGAAGGTGAGCGGGTGTTCAGTGCCGTTGGCCTGCGTTTGGTTCTCCTTTCCTTCTCTATCGCTGTTGCCAGAGGAAGGTGCAGGAGTCTCGGTCAAGCTTTGATCGGCACGGATTGTGGATTGGACTGGTTTTTAGAAGACTCTGCAGTTCACGTTTTCTGTGGTTCTGGTTACACCTCTTCTTATTTCCATCTTGCACAATTTTGATCGGAGCACTTCGGCACAGACTAAATTGAAAAAAATTGAATGTTCCTAGACTATTTCAGAGACTCTGAGGTTTGATGTATAATATTTTGTGTTATCCTCTTGATTTTGCCTTTTGCATGATTTGTTCTTTTTTTGCAGGTTAGGTGTTTGATGTTTTCTTTGAATGGATTCCATGGAGTGTCTTGTTTCACAACTGTCTGTGGGAAGATGAGTCTCAGGGTTAGGTACTATATGCATACTTTGATAATAAATATACTTTGAACTTTATTATCCCTTTCTGGCTCCTTTATTTTTCTCTTCTTCTGACAAAGCCAGTCTATTGTGTTTGGGACTCTTTGGGCATTGTCCTGGTGAGATGGTGAATTTTCATCCATAGTCCCCTCAGTACGTGTATAAACCTTGTGCCCCCTTGCAGGGATGGTTGCAATCCAGTGTTGAAGCATTATCTCCAGACTGTTGTGTTGCGTAGTTCCACGTATTTCCATACTACTGGCTGCAGTACTATGGATTTCATAGGCATAAGGCTATTACACTGCACCAGCAACTCAAAGATCACACATTCTAATCCCAACATGGTAATAAATGTGTTTAATATACAAGGTAAAGTTCAATAAATGGTGAGCTTTACTATAAAAATTTTCATGACTTCAAGACTTTGCAGAGAGATTTATAAGCAGCAAAATTATATTCAAAATATAATGTTAGCAACCAAACTGTGCACAGTAAATTCCTAAATCAATAATATAGCCTTCATAAATCAAAGTATTGAGTACAAGAGATGGGATGTAATGTTGAAGTTGTATAAGACATTGGTGAGACCTAGTTTGGAGTATTGTGTGCAGTTTTGGTCACCTACCTACAGAACAGATGTAAATAAGGTTGAAAGAGTACAGAGAAAATTTACAAGGATTTTCTTGTAAATCCTTTACAAGAAGAAAGATTGAACGCAGAAGATTGAGAGGAGATTTTATAGAGGTGTACAAAATTCTGAGGGGTAAAGATAGGGTAAAGGCAACCAATATGGTTATGAATGAAGACCAAGAACATGAGTTGTAGATTCCTTGAAAGTAAGTCCATTGATTGTGAAACCATTTCAGTGAAGTTGAATGAAGTTAGCCCCTCTTACTCAAAAGCCTGATGGTTGAGGGGTAACAAACTGTTCCTGAACCCGATGGTGTGGGTCCTGAGGCTTCTTGATGTCCTTCTTGATGGCAACAGTGGATGGTGGGGGTCTTTGATGATGGATGCTGTTTCCAATGACAGAACTCCATGTAGATGTGCTCAATGGTGTGGAAAGCTTTATCTGTGATGGACTGATCTGTGTCCACTACAGTTTGTACAGTTTCTATCTTTGTCACCAAGGGGATGGTATATGTCCCACACATTTGCTGCAATTACCACATTCGAGTACCAGCAGGACAAATAAGTTTTGATCAGATTGCACAACACTGTGACATCTATCACACACCTCCCTTTGAACTTCTAGCCACTACCCCAAAGGCCATTCATTGACTATCCTGTACCTCCAAGTGTCTATCCAAATTTTGTGAGGTGCAGGCCCCATTCCTCCATTCTTGTTCATCTTTCCATCTCCATGCCAACCATGTCTCAGTCCATGGCTATTTATTTATTTGAGGACTTCCACATTTCTTTCCACCCCCCCCCGCCCCCCACCATTCCTATCTATTTCTCAACGCACATTCCAAACTCAAGCTCCAGTTCTTGGTTCTATTGTTGTTTGCCTATTTGGATGCTCCAGATTTTCTAGGCACCAAAATTAAACCTGAGATAAAAAATTATTAATTGGTCCAATGCCTACTGCTTTATGTGCGTGAGAGTTTCACATTACTCCTGCTCTTTGTTGAAGTGTTTCTGAACTTTTCTACAAAATGGATTGAATCTAATTTTAAGGTTTGATCCACTTGTCCTAAATGCTGCCCTCTTCTGAAGTAGGTTAATTTCTCTCTACCCCATCAATTACTATCAAAATACAAAAATCTTTAGACAGATCTCTCCTTATGTGATGTTCAATACCAAATCATGTAGTTTAAACCATGATGGGCTGGTACATTCTAGACTAGGAATTCCCAACCTATTTTATGCTATGGACCCCACCATTAGCCAGTGGGTCTGTGGACCCCAGGTTTGGAATCCCTGATCTAGACCAAATTCCCTTCCAAAATTAATGGACCAGTGCTGACATTAAGTCGTCAGAACTCTGCTCAGTACTCACTGTATTGTCAGCTTAAAATCTCTTATTGCTGTTGCAAAATGCATTCCTCTTTATCCTTAAGAGCTTCTGCTATAAAGGAAAACATTCCTTCAGGTGGCTGATGATTTTTGTGCCTGACAACATTATAATAATTCTTGAACGTGGACCTGAATATATCTTGAGAGTTCTGCTGTTCTCAATTTTTCAGTATTTAGCAAATATAGCTCAAATCGAACAATCATTTGAAATGAAATAGGTCAGATAAAGGAAATAAGAAAAAAAAAGAGATTTTATGTGAAAATATTTGGCATTCAGGCCTTCATCTGTCAGGGCATTGAGTTTAGGAGTTGGATATAATGTCATCAGTGAGACCGCACTTGGAGTATTGAGCGAATTTCCTTCACCAAGCTAAAAGAAGAAGATCATTAAGCTGGAGAGGTGTAGAAAAGATTCACAAAGATGTTACAAGAGCTGGAAGGCTTAAGTCATGAGGAGATTATTCTGTTATGGTTATTATTCCATAGATTTATCAAGCATGCCCACAACAAAATGAA
Source organism: Hemitrygon akajei (assembly GCF_048418815.1). Lineage (NCBI taxonomy): Eukaryota > Metazoa > Chordata > Chondrichthyes > Myliobatiformes > Dasyatidae > Hemitrygon > Hemitrygon akajei. Next base: position 4,807,514 of record NC_133155.1, on the reverse strand, counting down.
TCTCAGAGTTGTATATGGTGAAATATTTGTACTTTGATAATAAATTTACTTTGAACTTTGTCTTTAAGTGTATAACTTGAGCATGTCCTGCCTTATGTTAGCCATAGGCCTAGTACACAATAGTTGTTTCTGGCAGGGGATCCATGACAAGAACATTTTTTGACCTGACATGCAACTCAAGGTTGAATGCCCAAGTAGAACAGTTCTCCATTGATTCTGGTTTGGTTATTATTCTATAGATTTTTTGAGTTTGCCTGAAGGAAAATGAATCTCAGGGTTATATATAGTGACATATATAAACTCTGATATTAAATGTACTTTGAACTTGAACTTGAACTTTTTCAATCGAGAGTGGGAGTCTGAGGGAGACCTGATACAGGTATATAAAATATTGAGGGGTGTAGATAAGGTGGATGATCACAGTCTTTTTCCCAGGGTAGGAAAGTCTAAAACTAGAGCACAACAGTTTTAGATGAGAGGAGAAAGACTTGAAAGGAACTTAAGTGGAAACCTTTTTAGACAGTGGGTGGAGGGTATGTGGAGCAAACTGTCAGGGGAAGGTGCAGAGGTAAGTACAACTACAATGTTTAAAAGACATTTAGACAGATACATGGAGAGAAAAGGTTTAGAGCACAGGGTTCCTAACCTGGGGTCTATGGACCCCTTGATTAATGGTATTGGTTCATGGCATAAAAATGGCTGGGAATCCCTAGTTTAGAGGGATATGGGCCAATCACAAGCAAATGAGACTAGATTGAATAGACATCTTGGCCATGTTGAGCCTGTGGGCCTACTTCTGTGCTGTATAGCTCTATGACCCTAATAAATGAGAAAATAAGAATATTAAAATGAGAAGATAAACTGTAAAAATGTCAAAAGAGAAGTGTGAGTGATTAAGAACCAAGATGGAAATCTTGTGGAGACTGAGGTACTAAATAGGTTTACACTAGAGATGAGTTGCATGTTACAGTGCAATAAAAGGAAATGGAGAAATTGGATTGGATTAAAAAATTGGCAACACTAAGAAGTCCAGCCCAGTCCTTTCAGCAAATGGAAAGAGAAAATGCACCCCTCACCATGTAACTTCAAATGTTTTTGCTCTGATGTTCAATATCAAACCTGAGATAGATTGACAGATTTAACTCAAACTCCTTACAGACAGCGGCAGGAACGAATTTGTACGTTCTCCTCGCGAGTGCATGCGTTTCCTCCAGGTGCTCTGGCTTTCGCCTGTATTCCAAAAATGTACAACTAGGGTTAGGGTTAGTAAGCTGTGGCCATGCTATGTTGGCGCTGGAAGTGTGGTGACACGTGAGGGCTGCCTCCAGTACAATCCTCGCTGATACGGTTTGACACCAACGACGCATTTCATTGTGTGCTCCGATGTATTGATGTACATGTGACAAACAAAGCTAATATTTCTTCCTTTCTTTCTTAAAGTCCTTTGTTTTCCATAATTATTGTTTATTTTTTATTACTATTATTTCTTTTTCTCTTTTTTTATATACACAGTGTCTTCTTTTGCACACTGGTTATATATGGTGACATATGTCTACTTTGATAATACATTTACTTTGAACCTTCACATAAACTTTTTCTGAATTAATTAAAACTGTGTACTTGTTGTTGACTGCAGTTACTGGAATGCCTTTACGTATAAAAAGATAATAAATGATACATAAAAAATGGTGATCCGGCTCTGTAGAAGTTCCCTCATTTGCCAATGCAGTGATGCTGGGAATGAAAGAATAAACATCTGAGGAGCATTTGATGGTTCTGGACCTGTGCTCACTGGAGTTAGAATAATGGGGTGGAGGCTGAAAATTCAATGTAACCTATCGAATATTGAAAGGCCTAGAGTGGGCATGGAGAGGATGTTTCCTATAGTGTGGGAGTCTAAGACCAGAGGACACAGCTTCAGAATAGAAGGGCATCTCTTTAGAACAGAGATGAGGAGGAATTTCTTTAGCCAGAGAGTGGCAAATCTATGGAACTCATACCCACAGATGGCTGTGGAGGCCAAGTCATTGGGTATATTTAAAGCAGAAGTTGATAGGTTCTGAATTACTCAGAGTGTCAAAGGTTACGGGGAGAAGGCAGGAGAATGGGGTTGAGAGGGATAATAAATCAGCCATGATGGAATGGCGGAGCAGACCTGATGTGTCAAATGGCCCAATTCTGCTGCTATATCTTATGGTCTTACGCAGCATCTGTTAGTCATCCAAAGACTCAGCATGCTGAAGCTGGTCTGGAGAGATAAATCTGTAGTAGAAATGGTCCCAGCAATTCACTTATTTTCACAATCCACAATTCACCTGCTGAGTGCAGGTCAGTGGGACTAGGTGAGAGTAAGCATTTGGCACGGACTAGAAGGGCCAAGAGGGCCTGTTTCTGTGCTGTAATTGTTATGTGGTTATATGTGGTTATAAAAAGAAAAAGTTGTTGAACATCAAGAAAGCACAAACAATAATTTACTCACAAGCAGCACACACAAAATGCTGGAGGAACTCAGCATGTCAGGCAGCAGCTATGGAAATGAATAACCAGTTGACATTTTGGGCCAAGACTCCTGAAGAAATATCTTGGACTGAAACGTTGACTGTTTATTCATTTCCATTGATGAGCTGAGTTCCTCTGGCATTTTGTGTGTGTTGCTTTGAATTTCCAGCCTCTACCGACCTTCTCCTGTTTGTAAATAATTTGTTCTTTCCTTTTTCACTGCATGGTTTTGCTGCTTTTGATGTCATGGTCGTATCTACCCAACTAACCCCATGAATACAATGGGGCAAAATTGTGAACAGGATGATTTGGCTCTGCTTGTGTACAATCCTCAAAAAAACTGATGCAGCACAAGCTGATTTCTCCTCTATGTTCCATTGCTTGACTTTGCACTGTCCTCTATCCTTATGCTTCAGCACATTTTAGGTGTTCCGTTCAATCACAGAAGGAGCCTATCATTGATTTTGTTCTGCAAAGATTAGTGCAGCTCTTATCAGACTGCCGCATGCTAGGCTCTCTGCTCTGAGGTAAAAGAGTTCCCATCTGTTCCCATAATGTGTTACTATTTTTGCATGTGCTAAAAGCAATAATCTGGCAAGTGCTGCTGCACCCATCACATAGCCACAGAATACATCCAGGAATTAACACAGGTCCTGTCTTCCCTCGCGGATACCTACTAAAGATCCCAATGCAATACTTTGCAACAGCAAAGGGGATTTCTCCCCAGTGCCTTGGGCAATATTTATTCCTTAACACAAGTTGGCTGTCCTGCCTCAGGCATTAGAACTTTGATGATGGTTCACAGAGGAACATCATTGGATATGCTGTGCCGTGGCACTTCCTGACGATGAGAAAAGAACATAGAATATAAAACATAGAACTTTATATTGCAGTACAGGCCCTTTGGCCCACAATGTTGTGCTAAGCTTTTCCAAGATCAATCCAACCCTTCCCTCCTTTATTTTTCTATCATCCATGTGCCTACCTAAGATTTTCTTAAATGCCCCTAATGTATCTGTCTCTACCACCACCCCTGGCAGGGCATTCCACACACTCGCCATTCCCTGTGTGAAAAACCTACTTCTGACATGCCTTCATCCTTTCCTGCAGTCACCTTTAAATTCTGCCCAGTGGTATTAACCTTTTCCACCCTGGGAGAAAGTCTCTGGCTATCCACTTGATCTATGCCTCTTACCATCTTGTACACCTCGATCAAGTTGCCTTTCATCTTCCTTCCGTCCAAAGAGAAAAGCCATAGCTCACTCAACCTATCTTCAAAAGACATTCTCTAGTCCAGGCAGCACCCTTTTCTAAAGCTTCTGCTGAGGCAACCAGAACTGAACACAATAAGCTGAGTGTAAAAGGGAAAAGAGATATATAAATGCAAGTTTAGTTTGTTTATGATTAGCAGTGTGGTGTCAATGTGAGGGTAATGGCTTTGGAATACATGTGGCTAATGTAAGAATTGTGTAAATATGAGGACACAAGTGGTGTGTGATCATGCAAAGACTCAGGCAAGGTATGCGCTGAAACATTATTCTGCCTTTATCTTCCAGATGTTGACAAGCTTGTTGTGTAGTTATCTGAGAAGTGACTTTAATTACTAACCCACAAGCCAGCTGGGTTTGAACCCACAACCGCCTGCATGCCAAAGCCAGCTGACAGGGGAATATCCTCATACAACTAATGCCCTTGTTGTGCACACATATTTGATTCAGACAATGACCATTAAACTGTGCTGAACCCATGATTGAAAATAATGAGGTTTGGCTTTCACTTGCTCCAAGGAAGGTGAGAGGAGAGAAAAGGGGTTTGAAATCTTGCTTTAGAAGGAGATTGATACTCTTATTGAATCATATGAACTTGCAGAATAGGAAGATGTGAAATTCTGCATTTGCTTGAAATCTAGAGCGACACACTCAAAATGCTGGAGGAACCCAGCAGGTCAGCCAGCATCTACGGAAACGAATAAGCAGTCGACGTTTTAGGCCCACACCCTTCTTCAGGACTGAAAAGGAGGGGAGAAGATGCAAGAATAAAAAGGTAGGGGAGAGAAGAAGGAGGGCTAGAAGGCGATAGGAAAGGTAAAGGGCTGGAGAGGAAGGAATCTGATAGAAGAGGAGAGTGGGACCATAGGAGGAAGGGACCCAGAAGCAGGTGATAAGCAAGTGGTAAGAGGTAAAAGATTAGAATGGGGAATAGAAGAGGGGAGGGGGAGGGTAAAATATTTTTACCGGAAGGAGAAATCGATATTCATACCATCAGGTTGGAGGGTAACAGACAGCATATAAGGTGTTGCTCCTCCACTCTTAGGGTGGCCTCTTCTTGGCACATGCGGAGGCCATAGACATGTCGGAATGGAAATGGGAATCAGAATTAACATGTTTGGCCACCGGCAAGTTCGACCTTTGGCAGAGGGAGTGGAGGTGCCCGATGGGTGGAGGTGGGGGGGATGATGTCTCTTTAATGATGGATCCTACTTTCTTACGGCAGCACTCCATGTAAATTACTCAGTGGAGGAGTAATGTGATGGAAAGTGTCCATCACTTTCTGTAGGCTTTTCCTGTCTACTGTCGGACATATATACCGTATAGAGCAAGGTGCCAGAAAAGGGCCAGAAACATCATGAAGGATCACACACACCCTGCTCATGGACTGTTTGTCCCACTCCCATCAGGGAGGAGGCTACACAGCATTCACGGCAAGACCACCAGACTCAAAAACAGTTACCTTCCCCGAGGAGTAATGCTGATCAACACCTCCACCCACTAACTCCAGCAGTACTTAATTATTTCCTGTCAGTCACCTTATGTACATCTTGCGTCACTTTATAGACATCCAATCAATCTATGTATGTAAGCTATCTTATGTATTTATATTTATTGTGTTTTATCCTTATTGCGTTCTCAGACTTTTCTGTTTTTATTGTGCTGCATTGGATCTGGAGTGACAATTATTCTGTCCTCCTTTACACTTGTGTACTGAAAATGACATTAAATGGTCTTGAATCTTAGCTATCACTTGTTGGCAAATGAAATTGTAAAGATTTTTAGTATTAAAATTGCATACCCATTACTCCAGGGTAGGTTTCAACCAGACACCAAGGAAATCCTCTCCCCACCCACACCATTTCACTCATTCTGTGTTGCTGATGTAGGTATTGGGTGCTCTGCTCTCTCAGCCAAGTACTGTTTGCAATTCATCATCATGATATTGTACAGAGTAAGGGCTGTTTTCACACAGAAACTCTGACCACAGATACTTCAAAGTTGTGCATTGTATATTTTCTTTATTTTTTTATTGTTAGAAAGTGAAAACTCCTTCAAGTTTGTTGCATAAAATTTACAAGGCAACAAAATATTACAAGGAAATTATGGGAACTGGTCTCTTAGCCCATCCATGCTCCTCTGGCATTGTACCATCCTATCTCCACCTCTTCTGTTCCTTACCCCTCTGTGCTAAACAACTTCTCTTTAACCACACCTGGTACTCAGAGCCACACCACCAGGTTCTGGAACAGGTATTACCCCTCAGCCATCAGGCTCTTGAACCAGAGGGCTAACTTCACTCAACTTTGCTTGTCCCATCATTGAAATGTCCCCACAGTCAATGGACTCACTTTCAAGGACCCTTCAAGTCATGATCTCTATATTTATTGTTTATTTATTTACTTATTTATCTATTTCTTGTATTTGTCCATCCTCTTGGGTGTGCTCTTTCATTCATTCTGTTGTGTTTCTTGGATTTACTGTGTATGCCCACAAGAAAATACATCAGGGTTGTATATGGTGATATGAATGTACCTCGATAATAAGTTTACTTTGAACTTTGAACTCACTCTTCTGAACCACAAAAATATTGACACAGATATTCAGAAGAGGGACAGAGGTTAGGGAAGAATCATCCAGAGACAATTGGTTGTCAGGAACCTCACTTGGCTTTCCCATTTTATAGCGGAGGAACACTGTGGGCATTTCGGCTGCTTGACTGAAGACGTAAGAGCACATGCATGTGTATACAAAGATAGATTCTGTGTAGACAAACATTACTGTATCAGCAACGTGAGCTCTTACTTCACATTCAGTGCACCTGCATACCAGTGATGTCAAAAGATTTGCTCATTCTTTTCCTGGGGTGCTCTCCTTACTAAATCCCAGAGGCTTGCTGTTCACTTACCTCCTCTTACGTCACCAGCTCAGTAATATGAATGACATTCTGTATCTATCTATATTACTTACAGCTTGTTATTCCTGCTGGTGTTCAGGTTAGCAATGGAGGTCGAGGATTCTTCAAAATAACACACACAAAATGCTGGAGGATCTCAGCAGGTCAGGCGACATCGATGGAAATAAACAAACAGCCAACATTTTGGGCCAAGACCCTTCTTCAGGACTGGAAAGGAAGGGAGAAGACTCCAGATTAAAAACGTGGGGAGGAGGGGAAGGAGGATCACTAAAAGATGATAGGTGATGGAAGAAGCCAGGTGAGTGGGAAAAGTAAAGGGATGGAGAGGAAGGAATCTGATAGCAGAGGAGAGTGGGCCATAGGAGAAAAGGATGGAGGAGGGGACTCAGGAGAAGGTGATAGGCAGGTGAGAAGAGGTAAGAGGGCAGAATAGGGAATAGAAGAAGAGGGGAGGGAGATTGGAAAACAAGGATAAGAATTTTAGTATTCAGTATGTGGTTTACGAGGAACTAATTCATCTCAACCACAGAGAGGCAATGACTGAACAGGACTGAGAAGTGAAGAAATAAGCCACACAACCAGGTTTGGGATGATCTCAAGCAACAAGAAATTCTCTGAAAGAACTCAATGTGGGGAAGCATCCATGGGGGGGGGGGGGGGGGGAGGGGTGATAGAAATTGTCAAGTCTTTGGTCTGAGGCGAAGACAAGTACTGAGGAAGAGTACATGGCTGTAGTAGCAAGTCCTGATGGGAATGTAGTCAAAGTGCAAGAGAGTGGTAAAAGCCACAGGAGGGGAGGAGTGCGAGAGGGGGAAAACTTCTTCGAAGTCCTTCAGGATACCACAGAGGAGGAGTATAATGGAGACAATTGTGAATGCAGACGCTGCAATCTGGAGAGGACCTCAGTAGGTCAGTCAGTATCTGTGGTTGAAGGAGTTGCCAGCAGGGCTTCATCCTGAAATATTAGCCATGCTTTTGCCCCTGCAGATGCTGCCTGACCAGCTGAGTTCCACCAGCAGGTTGCATGTTGCTTCACATTCCAGCATCTGAATCATTTGTGTCTCCTTGGATGACCTTAAAAACAGAGTGGACACCAGCCTGAAGCCTATTCAGACCGTGAAATCTAGAGAGTTCAACAGCAATACGAGCTGAACTATGGCAGGGGCAGAGTTGGACAATGTTACTGACGGAAATAAGCTCTTTTGGTGACGGAATGAAAATTAGGTCGGAAAGTTATTTTTAGGTCAAACATGAAACTGAGGTCTGGTTGAATGAGATATTGTCCGACTGAGAAAGGGCAGCTTCTCTTGACTCATGTTCCTTTAATAAATGTCTGAGCACAACAATTGGTTTGTAACTTCAGTACAAGCCAAGGACCTCACAAAACCTCAAGAAATATTCAAAACCAGCTTATGGACTTTATAAATACAAACACATTGAGACAATGGAATATGCTTGGTACAGCATGTGACCACCAGAATTTGCAGAGAGCTGTGTCAGCTCATCACAGGAAACAGCCTCCCCTCCATGCTCTGTAAAGCAGCCAGAATAATCAAAGACCCCACCCAACCCAGCCGTTCTGTTTTCTCTCCTCTCCCATCGGTCAGAAAGTTCAAAACACTGGAGAGCATGTACCTCCAGGCCCAGGGAGTGTTTCTATCCCAATGTTATCAATCTCCTGAATGGACTTCTTGTATGGTGATAGCTACCTCATTATGATGTTGCACTTTATTGTTTACGGTAGCTTTTACACTTTAAAGCTCCAGAACCTGGGCCTCTGTCCCTCCCTCTGCAACTGGATCCTCTACTTCCGAACCAGAAGACCACAGTCTGTGCAGATTGGAAATAACATCTCCACCTCACTGACAATCAACCCTGGTGCACCTCAGGGATGTGTGCTTAGCCCACTGCTCTACTCCCTCTGCACCCAATGGCACAGCTCAAATGCCATCTACAAATTTGCAGATGATACAACCGTTGTTGGCAGAATCTCAGATGGTGATGAGAGGGTGTACAGGTGCAAGGTGTTTCAGTTAGTGGAGTGGTGTCGCAGCGACAACCTTGCACTCTATGTCAGTAAGATCAAAGAACTGATTGTGGGCTTCAGAAAGGGTGAGATGAGGAAACAAATTCCAATCCTCATAGAGGGAACAGAAGTGGAAAGAGTGAGCAATTTCAAGTTCCTGGTTATCAGTATCTCTGAGGACCCAACATATCGATGGAACTATAAAGAAGGCATAGCAGCTGCTATTTTTCATTAGGAGCTTGAGGAGATCTGGTACGTCACCAAGTTAACCTGCAAATTTCTACAAATGTACCATGGAGAGTATTCTATCTGGTGCATCGTTGTCTTGTATGGTGGCAGGGGTGGGGCTACCTCACAGGATTGAAGTAGGTTGCAGAAAGTTGTAAAATTAGTCAGCTTCATCATAGGTTCAGGCCTCCATAGTACCTAGGACATCTTCAAGGAGCGATGCCTCAAAAAGGCAGCATCCATCATGAACGACTGCCATCACCCAAGACAACATGTCCTCTCCTCATTGCTACCATCAGAATGAGCTAAAGAAGCATGAAGCCCCACACTCAGTGATTCAGAAACAGCTTCATCTCCTCTGACATCCGATTTCTGCTTTTCCTCTATTATTAGACCATAAGACAAAGGAGCAGAAGCTGGCCATTCGGCCCATCAAGTCTGCTCCGCCATTTCATCATGAGCTGATCCAATCTCCCCTTTAGCCCCATTCCCCCGCCTTCTCACCATAACCTTTGATGCCCTGACTACTCAGATACCTATCAATCTCCGCCTTAAATACACCCAATGACTTGGGTGTATTATTTGTTAACTTTGCCACAAATTTAACAAATTTCACATAGGCCGGTGATAGTAAACTTGATTCTAATTTTCCTCTGCATTGTTATTGTTTTAGCTCGTTCTAACTCAATACACGATGTGATGATTTAATCTGTGTAGAAGGAATGCAAGGCAAACTTTTCACTTGGTGTGTGTGACAATAATAAACCAGTATCACTGAGACTTTTGAAATGAAACATGAAAGGGGTGATAGGAGCAAGAAAATGAGCTTGTAAGTAGATTTCTTGCGAGACAACTGGAGCCCCGGGTACGCCCCAAGGATGTGGGAAACTAAACAACATGGTGGAGGTGCACAGCCCTCCAGCCTGCCTCACGCAGGCTGACAGGAAGCTGGTGGGTGTAAGGAGAGCTGAGCTGCAGCACTCAGTTGGTGCTTGGCACTCCACAGCTGGATGAGCACGTCAACCGTGGTTTTGCCGATAAGAATCGCAGCTGTGGAAAGGTGGGGACTGAGCTGAGTCCAGCGGCAGGTGAGTGGGCGGCAAGCAACGGGCTACAGGATGCCACAGAAATCAGATATTTCCCTCCCTGTAGCAGCTGCACCCAGAAAGTGCTCCGTCTAATAAAACAGAGTGCCTCCTGTTAGACTTAATCAGCTTTCTAATACCAGCTCATGTCCACAAACCTCACACTGCACCCTCCATTCCGCTCACAGACGGGAGGGCAGTTGTCACTTTTACACACAACGCCAAAAATAGAGATATGACGTTGGGCCAAAATTGTTGGTATTCTTATTCTTAGAGATACAGCATGATAACAGGCCCCATCCAGTGCAATGATTCTGACCCTGTTACACGCATGTGACCAGTTAACCTGCTAACCTGTATGTCTTGGGAATGTGTGAGGGAACGTAGAACCCAGAGGAAACCCACACAGTCACTGAGGCAATGTACAAACTCCTTACAGGCATCAGCGGGGTAATGGCAAATGGCCAAGGGGTGAATGGGTCCTCCTTTCATCCCTATCCAACAGCTTATTTATTTCTCCCTTTACAGCACCATTTGCCTCACTGTGGTAACAAGTTGCACATTCTCACCACTCTTAGTAATACAAAGTCTCTCCGGCATTCCCTGGTACTCGTCTCTGCGCTGGACTGAAGCTGTGGCCTGCAACTAACAGGCTACTGGACTGGCCGCAGTGATGGCTGGCTTCGTGGCTGTGGACTCACTTTCGTGAGCTTCCGTTGTTTGCACGATTTGGCTTTCTTCTGCACATTTGGTGTTTGGCGGTCTTTGTTTTAATCAGTTCTATCAGGTTTCTTTTTCTTGTGTGGCCGCCTGTAACTTTAATAGATTAATTGGTGACTCCCGAATGTTTCTGTCTTTGATTCTAATTTCAGCACAGGTTGTATCCGATGAGGGGTTGGGGAACTGGCTGATGCTTCTCCTTGCTTAATACTGGGCCACCACAGCCTGTTGTGGTTTCACCTCACTCGTACAGCAGAGTCTAGTTATTGAACTCAGGCCCATGATGCAGTGTTAACGAGAGGCATGCTCACTGGCTCTTTGGGACAGTATCTTTCTCTTGTTTGGTTCTTCTGCCTCCAACAGACCCTAGGGAGCAAGTCTAATGCAGACTGCCTCCTATGCTCCCAACAGTCCGAGATTTTCTCTATCTCTACCCACTTTCCAAAGCCCCAAAATAATCATTTTTCCCACCGGTACGTTGCTGTGCAGTCCCATTGCCTGTCTGCATCCCTCACTCTCACCAAAGTGATCTGAGATATGCATCTAACTTTGAATGTTACCAAAGTTGTTTTTCCCCCCCAAAAAAAAATCAGTTTGGGAATTGCACCAAGTGCACGTTACAGATGCTCGCCCAAGCCTGCTGCAGAACTGTGTGCACCATCTGCTCCTGGGCTGACTGCATTAACATGTATGAAACCTGCCCTGTCTCTCAATACCAGCTGTCACCAGCATCTTTGATGATGATTTTCAAATGCTTAGTTCTGAGCATTTAACTTTCTCGTTTTCACTTTCTGTGCTCTCCAAATTTGGTAACTAGTTTTTGAGTTATTTTTATAGCATATAAACAGTTGATAAGATTCCAACTGATAGACAATAAATGCTGTTTTAATGTCCCATAGAGCATGTATTTCCCTCCCTTCCCCTAACCATCCCCCACTGCTCTCATTTCCTTTCCTGAAGATAGTTGGGCAAAATTGGGCTGGTTAGCAGCTGGTCTTGTTTACACAGCCAGACCTTGTGTGCACATTTCTGGCATTAAGCTCACTTGGCAACACATTAGCAAAGTGTGCGCACCCTTAATATTCCCTTAAACTATGCAAATCAGGTAAAGTGTGATGTTAGTCACCCATCAGCTCTGCAGTTGTGTTGATCCATAAACTTCAGACCACTGGCCTTGAGGCAGCAAGAACAGTCACCATACACACTTAGTGTTTGGTATTGTTGGCTTATTTATTTATTTAGACACAGTCCCTTTGAGCTGCACCACCCAACAATCCCCATTTAATTCTAGCCTAATCACATGACAATTTACAATGACCAATTAAGCCACCGACCAGTAAACCTTTAGACTACGGGAGGAAACTGGAGCACCTGGAGGAAACCCATGAGGAGAACATACAAACTCCCTACAGGCAGCGGTGGGAATTGAACTGTAAAGTGTTGTGCTAACCACTACGCTACTGTGCCACCCCAATTGTGACATGTACCAAGATACAGTGAAAAGCTTCACACACGTCTGGCAGCAACTATGGAAGTGAATAAACTTCCATTCGAAGTTTTGGGCCATAACCCTTCTTCAGGACTGGAAAGGAAGGAGGCGGAAGATGTCAGAATGAGTGGGGGAAGGGTAAGGAGAACAAGCTAGATGATGGGTGAATTCAGGTGGGTAGGAAATGTAACCCGGACTGAGCGAAAGGAGTTTAATAGGAAAGGAGAGTGGACCGTAGGAAAGGGGGATGGGACCCAGGGGGATGGGATAGGCAGGTGAGAGTGGTGAATAGAAGACGAGGGGAGGGGAAGGGAATTTTTTACCAGAAGGAGAAGTCGATATTCATGCCATCAGGTTGGAGGTTACCCAGACAGAACACGAGTTGTTACAGTGGAAAGCTTGTCTTGCGTACTGTTCAAACTGATCAAATCATTCCACAATGCACTGAGGTAGAATATGGTAAAGCAATAACAATATAGAATGAAGTGGAACAGCTGCAGAGCACGTGTAGTGTAGGTAAACAATAAAATGCAAGATCTCAACAAGGTAGATTGTGAGGCGAAGAGTCCATTTTATCATGCAAGAGGTCTGTTCAGGAGTCTGATAACAGTGGGAAAGAAGCTGTCCTTGAGCCTGATAGTGTGTGCTTATATATCTTCTACACAGATGAGTGGTAGGTGAAGTCGTTGATTATGCTGGTTGCTTTACTGAAGCAGGGAGAAGTGTAAATAGAGTCCATGGAGTGGAGGCTGGTTTCCATGCTGTCCTGGGCTGTGGCCACAACTCTGCAATTTCCTACCATCATGTACAGAGCAGTTGTCATACCAAGTTGTTATACATCGACTCCAAATTCTTTCTATGGTCAATCAATAACAATTGGTAAAGCTCCGTGGAGACATGCTAAGTTTCTTTAGCCTCCTGAGGAAGTGGAAGAACTACCCAACTATCTGATCTTTCCTTAGTTCAAAATATTTCAACAGCCTCATCAGTGAAGTGTGGATAGTTGTCTCTGGTTCCACCATGCTCAGTTCTCATCTGAGAAGGCACATTACAGCAACACCAGAACTATGCTCCTAGATGGTCCGATAAGTCCATGGTAACATTCATCACACTCAGACATCCGGCAATGCTCGTTCTCGATGTGAGAGGGTCTAATCTTAATGATACACCAAGTGTTTTCTCTACCAGCACTAGTGAACAGAAACTTACTGGACTAGCAACATAAATTCTGTGTTAACACAGCAACTTAGTATTGTATGCTGAGTAATTCAGCACTCGATTCCCCGAGGTCTTTTCTGCAACCATAAGGCCAAACTAGGAGCAATTTGGAAGATCCTTTCATCACTACCTCAGACACTGCTGTGGGGTTTGGGTGCCCTTGCAGGCAGGCTTCGGAACGGGGTCACCAAACACATTCCAGTTTCATGGTGGTATTTATTCTTTTCTCTATCCGTGACCATGATGATTTCCACAGAGAAGCTCCAAGAAAGACGTCAAAGGAAGTGCAAAGAGAGGGTTGACCGTCAACTGCAACAAGGTCGAATGTATGGTTGTCAGAAAGAAGAAAGAAATACAGAAATGTGAACTGAGTGGGCAACAAAACAATTAAACAAATGTGGAAGTTTAATTACTTAGGGAGCACGATAATATCTGACGGTAGGACTGATGTTGAAATTAGAAGAAGGATTGAGATCACTTAATGCACGTTTGAGCATTTGAACAAGATGCTAAAGAATAACACAATTTCTGTGGGTAGGAAACTCAGAGTGCTGCAGTTCCACACTAACACATGGAAGCGAATGGTGGACAATATGAAGTTTCAGAAATATGGTTTTGAAGAAGAATGATGGAAGTATCGTGGAAGGACAGAGTAACAAATGAGGAAGTTTTGCAAAAAGGCAGAATAAGAATAGAGCTGATATCATCTATCAGGACATGACAGCTGGGACATGTACTGAGGAAAGAGAAGCTCAAATAACTTGCAGCGACGGGAAAAATCGATGGAAATATGAGATGTGGTCAACCACATGTGACATTCATGAGTTACATCAAGGGATGGACAGGCAAAAGTTTTGAAGAGTTTATGAGAACTCGGATTAAGGACAGATGGAAGATCATGATTGACCACGTTGTGCTACGCAGTGCATAATGATGAAATTGATTATTGGTATTTAACTCCCTTCCTCTCATTTCTGTCTAGTTGAAACTTGATGAAAAGCACAGCAACATTTATGCTCTCTGGTTACCTTTGTCCTTGCTCCAGGAGAGAAGATTATCGTTTAGATTGATAGTATAAACGAGTGCTCTTTATTTAGTGTGCAGTTACTGCTTCTGAGCTGCAGTGTAGGCATTAGCTTTCAGTTTGAGAGTTTTAGCTTACAGCCCTGTTGGCCTAGCACTTAATGTTTTTCCTTTAATTCTGCACAGTCAGTAAACTGTTCATCCACTTTGGTGTTTCTCCCTCTGCACTTGGACCATAACCACACAGTCTTGTCACCTTTATTTATCTGGGCAAACGTATCTACAACAACACTAAGAACACAAATTATTCAAGACAAAGTGGACAACATGACTGGTGTTTAAACATTCACTAGCTTCACTAGCCGGGCTCTACGTGCACCATTAGAATCAGAATCACTTTATTGGCAGTATGTGAAACATAGCAGATCTGATTGTGGTTCTGTGGCAAACATAAATCACAGGACAATACCATAACAAACAACACAACAGCAACCAACAATTCACAGCACAATAGTGCAAACAGCCACAAGCAATCAACAATTAGCAGTATAATCACTTGCACAAACATTAATCGTTGTCGTCTGAACTCTTAGTGCCTAGGTTGCACATGGGGCTTCACAAATATTAATAATCAAACTTAAATAAATGTGAGCATGTGAACTAAAGGAGCAGAATTGAGAGCATCCTGACTGGCTGCATCACTGCCTGGTATGGGAACTGTACTTCCCTCAATCGCAGGACTCTGCAGAGAGTGGTGCGGACAGCCCAGCGCATCTGTAGATGCGAACTTCCCACTATTCAGAACATTTACAAAGACAGGTGTGTAAAAAGGGCCCATAGATCACTGGAGACCCATGTCACCCCAACCACAAGCTGTTCCAGCTGCTACCATCCGGGAAGCGGTACCGCAGCATAAAAGCCAGGACCAGCAGGCTCCGGGACAGCTTCTTCCACCAGGCCATCAGACTGATGAACCCATGCTGACACAACTGTATTTCTATGTTACTTTGACTGTCCTGTTGTACAAACTATTTATTATAAATTACTATGATTGCACATTTAGATGAAGACTTAATGTAAAGATTTTTACTCCTCATGTATGTGAAGGATGTAAGTAATAAAGTCAATTCAATTCAATAATTATCAACAGAACAAGGAGTGCAGGAAAGACCATTTAACACAGGGTTTCCCAACCTTTTTTATGCCATGGACCCTTTCCATTAACCAAGGGATCTGTGAACCCTAGGGTGGGAACTCCTGATTAATGGAGTTGTGCAAGGAGACTTAGGGTATTACACCTGAGTGAGCTTTGTTGCAAAGCTGGATAGCTACAGGAAAGAAGCTTCAGAGATGCTCCGCAGATTGTCTGCTTCAACAGCACTTTTCAAACTCACAGCCGTGAGCACCATTAGGATAATATGAGCAGGCAGATGGGGACGTTGCCAGCTGCTGGCTCTCACTATCATAACTACAGTGTACTCCTTCACGGGTAGGACTACAATCATTTGAGTAGGTTGTTCATCACTACCTACCAGCAATGAACCCGGGAGTACAAAGGAACTTAAAAAGAATCAAATTAGTTGATGATTTATTTCTTTTGGTTGTTGGTCAAGTCCTACATATTTTCTGAGCTTTTAATAGTGCCATATTTCAAAACTATGGTGGCGGTGGTGGAGATGCATCTCTTCTAAAGGGGGTTGAAGCATTCCTTCCCTCCGCTAGAATGCAGGTCACCCTTGAGCAAGGTGTAGCACCTGTTTAGCCCCCAATCAGGGTCAGGTGAAGCCATGGGAGCAGGTGGTGGATGGTCGTATGAAGAGCTGGTGTGCATCCCAAGTCCTGGTTATGCGACCACTGACACATGGCAGACAATCTCTGAAGAGTATTGATAATGGCTGGGGTCAGCTGTCCTGTAAAGACACTGCCCAGAAGAAGGCAATGGCAAACCACTTCTGCAGAAAGATGTGCCAAGAACAATCATGGTCATGGAAAGACCATGATCGCCCGTGTCATACAACATGGCACTTAATGAAAGAATGAACTTTGGCAGACACTGAAGGACACTTTGCTGACCTTTGCCCAAACCAGCTGCTCACTGTGAGTACTCACTGCAGTATTGATAAATGATCAGTGATCTATGAGTGACTGCTTCTTCAGAAGTAATTCAGTAGCTGCAAAGTGCTTTGGGATGTGAATCATGTTACTTTTTCCTATCTGTGTACTCCTTTAGTGTCTACGTCTCCCATGAAGCATCATCCTATTGCTTAAAAGCTGGAGGGTGACCTTGAAGAAGGGCTTTCAGCAAGCTGTGGCACTGCAAGCTGGTGTAGTGATTGTGATATCTGTGGAGGCACTCAAGCTGGTGATACAGGAGTCTTCATTCATCATGATAAACAGGCATTCTTGTGGAGATGCTCGTGGCAGAGTCTCACAAACTCAAAAGTACATTGTGTGTTCATACCTTCAAGATCAAAAGAAGTAATAGCTTTGTGGCCCAGTCTGCAGACGTTATGAAGACAGGTGGAGGGGCAGGTGGTTTTGAGGAAGTAGAGATGCTACAGAAGGACTTAGATGAGGAGGCTGGGTAAAGAAGGGGCAAATGGTACAGTGTCAGGAAGTGTATGGTCATGCACTTTGGTGGGAGAAATAAAAGGGAGGACTATTTCTAAACAGAGTGAAAATTCAAAAATCTGAGACCCCAAGGGGATTTTGGAGTCCTCATGCAGAATTCCCTGAAGGTTAACTTGCAGGTTGAGTCTGTGGCGAGAAAGGCAAGTGCAAAGTTAGCATTCATTTTGAGAGGACTAGAATATAAAAGCAAGGATGTAAAGTTAAAGCTTCATAAGGTGCTATTGAATGTTGAAAGGCCTTGATAGAGTAGATGTGGAGAGGATGTTTTCTATGGTGGGGGAGTCTAAGACCAGAGGACACAGACTCAGTATAGTACAGAAATGAGGAGGAATTTCTTTAGCCAAAAAGTGGTGAATCTGTGGAATTCATTGCCACAGGTGGCTGTGGAGGGCAAGTCACTGGGTATAGTTAAGGCAGAGGTTGTTAGATTCGTGGTTAGACAGGGCCTGATGAGGATACAGGGGGAAGGCAGGAGACTAGGGCTAAAGGGACATGGATCAGCCATGATGAAATGGCAGAGCAGACTCAATGGACCGAATGGCATAATTCTGCTCCTGTATCTTATAGTTTTATGATCAGTTATAAGTGATCATTACACAGAACACAATTCCTCAATGTCTTAGCATTTTTAGGCCGCAATGCACCCTACTTTTAAGAGGTCACATCTTGCTTTTATATTTTCTGGTCACTAATGTTTAGCATCTATCTAATGGGTGGTAAACTCTGCAATGGACGGTCCCAAGCCCGGCTGAGAAAGGAGGAGGGTTGGGCATGGCGGCTAACAACTGCCAGAGCTACAGAAATGCCAACAGAATATCCAAGGGAGTCACTCCTGGGAGAGAAAGGATCTTCGAAGATGGGCTACATCTGGGGACAACTTGAAAGCCAGGTCCAGGACAGAGGATTTTGTCGAGCTGCTGTTGGCGACCTTTGCCCCAGTAGGGGTGAAGGGCTTAAGAAGAAAAATGGACAGTAGAGTTTTGGTGGCTCTGTGCAATAATTATTTTTAATGAACAGCCGGAGTTCAAGACAATTGTATTTTGCCCATCGTCATAATCTAACCCCAGTTTAATGTTAATCAAAGCATTTCTTAAGAGGCGGAGATAGGCGGTGAGGAAGTAAGGTTTTGAATTATGAGCAGTAGGTTATGGCTTACAATGTGTTCAGGTGCAGGTGTGTTTTGAAGTTCACACTTCGAGTGTTGAAAAGGTTTTTTTTTCCATGTTAGGCAATTAACATTTGCAGAGCCACACAGCCAGATGCCTGCAGAAATCATTTGCAGCCACAATTTCAAATCCCACAATGGCATCTGGGGATTTAAATTCAGCTAATTAATCAATTTAACCTGGATTTAAAAAGCAAGGGGCCACCATTGCACTGCTGTATCAAAACAGATGGTTCACTAACGTCCTCAAGGAATCCTGCTATTTTTATCTAATCTTCTCTCCTCAGCACTCCAGGCCTATAGAACACAGCCCAGGTCTCATCACCTATGAGGTACGAGTAGCATTATCATCATCATCATTTTGTGCCTTGGCATATGACATGGGCAATCATGGTCGTCCATCTGTCTGTGACCATGGTTCCTCTTGGCAAAGCTTTCTTCAGAAGTGGTTTGCCATTGCCAGCTTCCGGGCAGTGTCTTTACAGGACTGGAGACCCCAGCCATTATCAATACTATTCAGAGGTTGTCTGCCTGGCGTCAGTGGTCACATAACCAGGACTTGTGATCTGCACCCAGCCACTCATACGACCATCCACCACCTGCTCGTATGGCTTCATGTGACCCTGATCGGGGGGGGGGGTGGTTAGGCAGGTGCTACACCTTGCCCACTTCCTTTGATAGCGACATATCCCACTCCACCAACCAAGTAGCGTTATACTGTTCACCTTTTAACTTTTATCAGATGTGCTCCTTATTATTTTTGGTAATATTACTTTATGTGTTATGTGTGTGAGTTCTGTCCCCTGTGTCCTGCACCTTGGTCTGGAGGCGGATTGTCTCATTTAGCGGTATACATACATATGGTTGAATTATATTAAAATTGAACTATCTGGATAAGTGGTCAACTGTAATGAACGAGCCTCTGACTCACTTCAGGATAGTTAAAAGTGAACAATTGCTCATCATGAGAATGAATTTTCACAAACATTCTCCAAGGTGTAATTCTTTTAAAAATAAATCTGGAGTTGTGCTTTTTTAAGCAGTCATCTTGATTTCTGATTTTGTAAACAAAATAAGGTTAGCACAAAGCTATTACACCTCGGGGCGTCAGAGTTCAGAGATCAATCCCAACGTCATCTGTAGAGTCTGTATGTCCTCCCCATGGAGTGTGTGGGTTTCCTCCAGGTGCTGTGCTTTCTTCTGAATCAGTTAGGAGGTTAATTGGTCATTGTAAGTTGTCCCATGATTAGGCTAGGGTTGAATTGGAGGTGGCTAGAACAGCTGAAAGGGCCTGTTCCATGCTGTATCTCTGAATAAAACACAAATAAATAAAGATTAAGATAGTTCCGAGTGAAGGGATGTGTTATTTTAAGGGAAATCAGATGTAAGTACTTTGATCCCTAGCTTGCATGGAGTGACAAAGAAAGGAACGCGAGAACAGTCACATTCACAGGCACTGTACTGACGAGGATATGGTTGGAACTGAATGGACATTGAAGGTAGCAACTGTAGTGTATTTAATATTTCAGTAATATTTGAGTAATATTGTAAATATATTGTTTGATTAAGCATTCTTTATATGTTTACGTCATATCATTTTTTTTTACTGAGTTAAGTATTGTATGTAATTAGGTTTGCTACAACAAGTGTATGGGACATTGGAAAAAAAGTTGAATTTCCCCATGGGGATGAATAAAGTATCTATCTATCTATCTATCTATCTATCATTCATTATGGGTTTATATAATACGTCATTACCCCACCCCGGATATGTGAGCACCTCACTAATAAAAAGGGGGAATATCCAAGTAGACCAGCATCCCAGCTCCTGTGTCTTTTATTTGATTAGTTCTGGATTACAAAGCGTAACACTGGTGGCGAGTAAGTTTCAAGATTAACCCAAGATGACTACTTACCTGTTGAAGCACATCACGTTTCTCTTCCGAAGGAGAGAAAGAGATGCTCGAGTTAAAAGAAAGGCAGAAAACAGATGAAATCCACCAGCAATGAGTACGGCCACATGTTCATGAACAGTGAGTACTGGGTGATAATAATAACAAAAAGAAATCAGAAATGGCTGGCTCTATCAGAAAGATAGACGTGTTCAATTGCACGCCAGATAACTGGATGATGTATACTGAATGAATGGAGCAGTATTTTGAAGCAAATGAAAGAGCCGATGAAAAACGAGTTCCATTGTTACTGAGTGGAAAAGCATGCAGCTTGCTTAGAAGTTTAACTGCTCCAGCCAAATCAAATGGAGGCTGAGTGAATTCTTTCCAAGTTTGCGTGGGGTCCATGGGCAATACTACACTGGTGCGGCTATTCTACACTGTATCTCAATAAGTAAATTAACGAGAGATTCTGCCTCATAGAAACAGGCCCCTTGGCCCACCCGGTCATTGCTAAACTATTATTCCAAACACGAGAAAATCTGCAGATGCTGGAAATCCAGAGCAACACGCACAAAATGCAGGAGGAACTCAGCAGTTCTGACCGCATCTATGGAAATGAATAAACAGTTGATGTTTCAGGCCGAGACACTTCATCAGGACTGGAAAGGAAAGGGAAGGTGCATCTTCCTTTTCAGTCTTGATGATGGGTCTTGGCCTGAAATGTCAAGCACTTATTCATTTTCATAGATGCTGCCTGACCTGCTGAGTTTCTCGAGCATTTTGTGTGTGTTGCTCTGTAAGGATCTGGCACTTTCACACCTCTCACATTCTCCTTTTCTCATTTGTTTTTGGCTGACTGATGGGACAGCATTTGCTGGGACTAGAGAATGAGGAAGCCCTCCATCGTTCGGGATCGACAATGGATACTGTATCCCAGATATCTACATGACAGCAAGCCACAGCAGTACAATATGGAGAGCGGGCTGTTGCCCACATAGTGGACTCTCCCTCTCCACACGGCTGATGAATCCAAAGGAACAGCAGAGACCGATACAGGTTGGCACCAGCGGTGCCACAGGAGTTGCCAGTCAGCATTTAACTCAACGTAGGACTGCTTTATAACCATATAACAATTACAGCACGGAAACAGGCCATCTCGGCCCTTCTAGTCCATGCCGAACGCTTACTCTCACCTAGTCCCACCGATCTGCACTCAGCCCATAACCCTCCATTCCTTTCCTGTCCATATTCCTATCCAATTTTTTTTTAAATGACAATACCGAACCTGCCTCTACCACTTCTGCTGGAAGCTCGTTCCACACAGCTACCACTCTCTGAGTAAAGAAGTTCCCCCTCGTGTTACCCCTAAACTTTTGCCCCTTAACTTTCTACTCATGTCCTCTTGTTTGAATCTCCCCTACTCTCAATGGAAAAATCCTATTCATGTCAACTCTATCTATCCCCCTCATAATTTTAAATACCTCTATCAAGACCCCCTCAACCTTCTACGCTCCAAAGAATAAAGACCTAATTTGTTCAACCTTTCTCTGTAATTTAGGGATTCAAGCTCTGGATTTTTCCTCAGCGTTTACTCCCAAAGCCTTCACCATGAGTGAGTATAGACACAAAGCAGTCGAGGTTTGAAATTAGAGTTTCCTTCTTCTAGCTGACCTACCAACCATGGCTGAAGTGACTAGCCTTATGGTGCCAGTAACCCTCCTTCGCCTCTTCTCCCATCAGTAGAAATGGTTCCACCAGGCTTAGTAGCTAAGCCACACATGACTGTCAGGAGCTGGACTTGGTTGTCAGAGACCATTTGAGAGGCACGCCAATGGGAGCATTCAATAGGTCATAGAGTCATAGAGAAGTACAACACAGAAACCGGCCCTTCAGCCCATCTAGTCCATGCCAAATAATTTGAACTGCCTACTTCCATTGGCTTGCACCTGAGCCAAAATCCCCCATACCCCTACCATCCACGTACCTATCCAAACTGCTCTTAAATATTGAGATCAAGCACCACTTGTGCTGGCTGGCAGTACTCTCAGAACCCTCTGAGTGAAGGTGTCTTCCCCTCGTGTTCCCCTTAAACTTTTCACCTTTCACCCGTTACCCATGACCTCCAGTTGTAGTCCTACCTAATCTCAGTGGAAAAAGCCTGCTTGCATTTACCCGATCTATACTCCTTGTAATTTTGTATACCTCTATCAAATCTCCCCTCAATCTTCTACATTCCAAGTAATAAAGTCCTAACCTATTCAATCTTTCCAGGTTCTCCAGTCCTGGCAATATCCTTGTAAATTTTCTCTGTACTCTTCCAATGTTATTTACATCTTTCCAGTAGGTAGGTGACCAAAACTACGCACAATACTCCAAATTAGGCCTCATCAATGTCTTACAACTTCAACATAACATCTCATCTCCTGGTCTCAATACTTTGATTTATGAAGGCCAATGCACCAAAAGCTTTCTTTACAACCCTATCTACCTGTGCTGCCACTTTTAATGAATTATGATCTTATCCCCATTACCAGCCCTGGCCATGACAACCTAAGGAACAGCTAGAAAATAAATTGGCCAAAAATAATATGTAGTATCATTCATAATTGAAACATATCCCAAAACACTTAAGAGCCAAGGAAGTTCTTTTGAAGTGTAGTCATATCAGTAATGTGGAAATGCAGCTTCTGTAATCATTGTGTCACCTGACGGCGCAGCTGGTAGAAGCTGTGCTAAGGGGATGTGGTGAGTTGGTGGGTAGTGGTGGACAGGGGGAAGCAAGAGACACTTGCTCACACCATTTGCAGTTTATTAATCAGAAGAGAAGTGGGATAAAGTGAAAATGGGAAGTGCGGGACAGGTTTAGTTATGAGAAGGACATTTGTCCTTTTTTATGTAACGCTGTAAGAGAAAACATTGCATCCTATATTTAGGAGGATTAATGGCACCTAACGGTGACTCCTTTGCTTGCATCTTCAGAAACAGCTCTATTTCCAGTCACTATTTTTCCCTTTCAGGGTTCTTTTGAAGACCCTGACCTGGAGTTACACGCTGACTACGGTTCTTTACGGGTATGGGACCCGCTCTCGGGGTTTCACGAACGGCCGTTGTTCAGCCTAGGAACTTTACTCACCTTCGGAAGACTTGAGATTTTGTGGCTCTGGGGACCGGGGGTGGGGGGGGGGGCGGGATTGGAGGTTGGTGCCTCTGCAGGAGATCAGTGTGTCATTGGAGAGGGAAGATCATTGGCTGTGTGCCCGGAGACCCGAGATCTTTGGGCACAGAGCTCGGAAGAAGCGACGCGAAGGACTTTTGACATCATAAACCAGTGAGTTGTTTGTTATGTCTCCCCTCTTGCTGTGAAAGGGAGACATCTCTTTCTCCTTTATTAGGGAGAGAGAGCGCCTGTGGTACGTCGAATACCGGATGAACAATGTAGACTTTGGGGTACGGCAAGTCTGTGTCTTTGGTGTTGCTTTGCTGCACGCTTGAGTGCTCGGTGGAGGGTGCTGATGCTTTTTATTTCTGGTGGGGGGGGGGGTTGTTGCTTGCTGCCGCTTATGCGTAGGAGGGAGGGGAGCTGGGGGGGCTTCTGGGGTTCTAACATTTAACTATCATTCATTCTTTGGAGTCATGCCTCTGTGTTTGTGGATGGTTGCAAAGAAAAAGCATTTCAGGATGTATATTGTATACATTGCTCTGACATTAAGTGTACCTTTGAAACCTATACTGAGCAGTAAAGAATTTCATGTTAAAGATTTAAAAATTATCTTTATTTGTCACGAGTCAAAAGTCTCAGGTACCCTAGATGTAAATATATGTGCCTAAGACTTTTGCACAGTATGATCTCTGGGAAAATTCACAGTGCGAGTTTTGCCTGCATTTCTGGTCACTGAGAGAAGATTGAAGATTGAGGATCAGTTTTATTTGTCACATGTCTATTGAAACATTGAAGCATACAGTGAATTGTGTCGTCTGGACTGCCCACAAGTGTTGTCACGCCTGCTGCACCAACATAGCATGCCCACAACTCATTAACCTTAACCATGCATCTTTGGACTGTGGGGGGAAACTGAAGCACCCAGAGGAAGGTCTGGGTTTGAGTCCTTTGAGTCTCGGGTCTCGGCCCAAAACATCGACAGTGCTTCTCCCTATAGATGCTGCCTGCCCTGCTGTGTTCCACCAGCATTTTGTGTATGTTGTTTGAATTTCCAGCATCTGCAGATTCCCTTGTGTTCACCCAGAGGAAACCCATGTGGTCATATGGGGAACGTTCAAACTCTTTACAGACAGCAGCAGGAATTGGAACCCCAATTGGTGGAAGTTGGTGCTGCTACGCTGCTCCAGATTTACAAGAATAGTGTCTGAACAGCTAGGTTATACTTATCAGTTAAGGATGAGTCATAGTGTCCAGTTTTTTCTTTTCAAAGGAGAAGACTGAGTGTAGACCTTATTGTCTACCTCAGGGTTTCCTAGCCAGGAGTCCATGAACTTGGATGGGAATAAATTTACATCTTTATTTTTACTAATCTCTAACTCAAATTTAGCATTTCCTTCAATTATGAATGCAGGCAATAAACTACAGTCGTGACTTTGTCACCAATCAATATCACAGCCTTGGAGAATTCTGTAGTTCCTTGAGCGAGCTTTTGAAACTTCTATACTATTTGCAACAACTTATCTTTACAAATCAAGATTTTCAACACCTGCAACCATTAAAACGAAAAATTGAAATCGATTGGATGTCCAACATGACACGTGTGTTGCTTTGTCAAAGACCACCCTACAGTAATGTTCTTATTCAAAGGTTCAAAGGTTCATTTATTATCAAAGCGTGTATCCGTATGCAAATCTGAAATTTGTCTTCTCCAGATAGCCACAGAACGAAGAATGAATATGAAAACCATTCAGAGAAAAGCAACAAACACCCCACCCCCATACAAAAAGGAACAGGAACATCAACCAAAAAAAACAACCACATCAGCCTTCACACTGATATGTCTTTTAAAAATAAAATTGAATTTTATCTTGCCTATATTTTAATCTGTACCTGCATCTGCACCAGACTTCAGGCAAGTGGTCTGAAGTTTCAATCCAGCTGGCTCCTTGCAGGCTTTCCGTCTGAGCTGGATTGAGCACGAGCTAGCAGCTCAGCCACGTAAAAAACAGACGAATGCTAAAGACATGCCAAGGTTGGCACCTGATGTGCCACCAGGCACAGGAAGGAACAACAATATTTTAAATGTATAGTCTTGTTATCTAATGCGTTAATAAAGAAGCACATACATTACTATATCACAGTTTGTTTTTTTGATATTTTGATTACTGTATTTCAATATAGTTGGTTTATTTTGTAATCCTAGGTATTTTTAAATACATTAACCTGAGAAGGGTCCATAGGCTTCACTGGACTGACAACGGGGTCCGTGTCATGAAAAAGGTTAAGATCCCTTGTTCTGCCTGGAGACGCATTTGAGTAGAATAGTTGAGCAGCTCACAATGTCTCTTCCTGAAACACTTAGCGTTTGAATCTTACATGTGATTGACCCATGCTTGTGTCTCAGGGCTGGGTGTCACTGCAGCCAGGACAATCCCCACCCCGGGACTCCTTCTCTGTCACCTGTCCCACACCCCTCCTGCGGCGCTCCACCCTTACCATTCCGAGCGTCCTACGCTCCCGCCAGATTTACAAACTCGCTCTCTGTTTCATGTTGACAAATCCAGCAGTGTACAAAAGCCGTAGGCACCCTAGCTATGTATAGAGTACGTGCCTAAGACTTTTGCACAGGACTGTAGGAAGATAAGGACAAGGAGCAGGTGGAAGTCAGTTAACTCCAACATTCAACAAGGTCATGGCTAATTCATTCTCGGCCTTAACACTTCCCTCCATAGCAACACACACAAATTATCCGCATCTTTTCTCCACAGGTGCTATCTGACCCACGGAGCGTTTTAAGCATTTTGTGTACATTGATGCACTTTACCATTTTCTCCTCATAACCTTTAACTCCCTTGTGGTTCAAATCTCTCCACATCCACTTGGAAAATATTGAATAAGAAAGCTCTCTAGAATAAAGAATAAAATCGAGTAAATAATAAAATAAATACAGCTCTCTAGAATACTTCCCTTTCTCCTATGGCTCATGCTCCTCTCCTATCCGATTCTTTCCTCTCCAGCCCTTGACCTGGCTTCATCTGTCACCTTCTAGCTAGCCTTCCACCCTCTTCCCCATGCTGTGATTCTGGCTTCTTCCACTTTCTTTTCCAATCCCAATGAAGGGTCTCCGTCCAAAATGTCGACTGTTTATATTCATTTCCTGTCCTGCTGAGTTCCTCCAGCATTTTGTGTGTGCTGCTAGAATAGATAATTCCAAACATTCATGAGTGTTGAGAGAAGACTTTTCTCCTCATACCTCATCTATCTGAAATAGTTAATTGCTCATTCGGAACTACCCCACAAATCTAGACACCCCTCGAGGAGATATCTTCTAACATCCATCAACATCTCTCCAGCATCCATCCAGTCGATATCCTCACAATCATTAAATAAAATTACTTCACTTTTTTCTGAGTTAGTAACAATGTAAATAGGAGTAGGTCATCCAGCCTTTTAAACTTGCTCCACCAATCAGTATAATTATGATTAATTTTCTAAGTTAGTATTCTCCCCATATCTCCTGGTCATTTTGGCTATTAGAACTCATTCTTAAATAAATTTAACAATTTGGCATCAAATACTTTTGTGGTAGAGAATTCCACAAATATATCTCTCTCTGCATGAAGAAATCGTTTATCATCTCAATCGTAAATGGCCTGTCATTTACATTATTCTTTGGTTCTGGCTCCTTCAATAATCCCTTGGTTCTCTATATTTTAATTTCCTTCATACCTCCCCACATTCAGTCCGTAGGACCACATCCCTTTCTTTGCTAGTAAGGCAACTCCAACATTATGGGTTTGCCTTCCCAGAAATTGGTCTTCTTTGTGCCTATCATCTGTACATGCATCAACAAATGCAACTTGAAAAAAACACTTTGTGTCCTGCCGAAGGATTTCAGCCTGAAACGTGGACTGCACTCTTTTCCACAGATGCTGCCTGGCCTGCTGAGTTCCTCCAGCATTTTGTGTGTGTTGCTCGGATTTGCAGCATCTGCAGATTTTCTCTTGTTTGACACTTTGTTTTGTATTTATTTACTTTTTCTCGCATGAATTTAGTAAGACAGAATTTTTATTCTGTATCCCAGATTTCTGGTAGTGATTTCTCAATTCCATATGGAGGAATTTCCATTACCTGAATGACCATTTCATAGAGGTTGCCTGTCCTGGTTTGATTGTTCAGCCTCTCCCTCCAGAATGTTTTGCAGCCAGTCTGATACATACTTGTCTCAAACACGAGGGAGACAATGAAATATTGAGAATCATAAACACAAGAGATTGTGCAGATGCTGGAAATCCAGAGCAACACACACAAAAAGATGGAGGAACTCAGCTGCTCAGGGAACACCTTTAGAGAGGAATGAACTGTTGATCTTTTGGGCCGAGAACCCTTCATCAGGACCCAGAAGTTCAATTTCCTATCGCAGAATGTCTGTCTGTTCCTTTCACAATAGAACCTCATTCAAAGTTCAAAGTAGACTTATCATCAAAGTACATAAATGTCACCATATACAATTCTGAGATTCATCTTCTTTCAGGCATACTCAATAAATCCATAATAGAATAATTACCATACTAGGATTAATGAATGATAGCACCAACTTGGGCGTTCTACCAGTGTGCAAAAGACAACAAACTGTGCAAATACAGAAAGAAAGAAATAATAACAATTGATAAATAAGCAATAAATATTGAGAACATGAGGTGAAGAGTCCTTAGATTGTGGCATTGATGGGGCAAATGAAGCTAAGTGAAATTATTCCCTTTGGTTCAAGAGCCTGATGGTTGAGCGGTGATACCTTTTCTGAACCTGGTGGTGTGAGCCCTGAGGCTCCTATACCTTCTTCCTGATGGCAGCAGTTAGTTGAGAGCATAAGCTGGGCGGTGGGGGTTACTGATGATGGATTCTGCTTTCCTGCAACAGTGTTTCATGTAGATGTGCTCAGTGGTGGGGAGAACTTTACCACGATGGACTTCTTTGTCAGATTTTCCACTCAAGGTCTTCAGTGTTTCCATACCAGGCTGTGATGCATCCAGTCAATGTACTCTCCACCACACATCTATAAAAGTTTGTCAAAGTTTTAGATGTCATGCTGTATTTTTGTAAACTCCTTTTCCGTCCCTCCTGTGCTGCAGAGCCACTGACAGTGTCATGAACCAGGCTGCTGCTTCCCTTCACTGATAACCCATCTCATCCAATGATACCCAAAGCAGAACTTCAGTGAGTGGAGGAGATGGTCACAAGGGATCACTGCACTACCTTCTTCACCTGCACCTGATGGTTAGCCATTCACTTCGTGACTTCTCTGGGCAACTACAGATGGACAATGAATGCTAGCCTTGTCTGCATTACCTGAAACATCGCTCTTGCAGCCAGAAACCTGACACAGTCAATGCAGAGTCTTCCTGGAGCAGATCTCAAGAGTTTGATCTGTGTGCAAGCTTGCATATGAGCACTTAGAGGCAAATCTCTTCAAATCTTCAGAGGATTCTATCTTTCACACAACATGCGAAGTTATTATTACTATGGAAAGGGTACTGAAAGATGAGAGTGTGTTGCGCACACAATAATTAATGATGGAGTCTTCTTTAACTGACCCAAGTCACAAATGTGTCAAAGGCATTTTGGGCAGAAAACCATGGCATTGTTGTCTAGTTATCAATTCGGCTGTATGACAACTCAATGGTTTTAACTGCTACCAACCCTTATAAACTTAGATTCACTTGGTGGAACCAATGTAAGATACAGGAACAGAGTTGGTCATTGGCCCATTGAATCTGCTCCACCATTTAATAATCATTGATATTGTTCATCCCCATTCTTTCACCTTCTGACTGTGACCCTTAACTCCCTTATCAATCAAGAACCAATCAATCTGTGCCGTAAATACATCCAATGACGTCACCTCTTCAGCACTCTGTAGCAAGGAGTTCTGAAGGTTCACCACCCTTTGGCTGAAGGAATTCTTCCTCATCTCAGTTTTAAAGGGATGTCCCTTTATTGAAGCTGTGCTCTCTGATCACTAACATCATCTTGGGATTCCCCTCTTTGGTATCCGGGAAACCACTGTCAATATTAAAACATAGAAACATAGAAAGCCTACAGCACAATACAGACCTTTCAACCCACAAGGCTGTGTCAAACATGTACTTAGTTTAGAAATTACCTAGAGTTACCCATAGGCCTCTATTTTTCTAAGCTCCATGTACCTATCCAGGAGCCTCTTAAAAGACCCTATTGTATCCGCCTTCACCACAGTTGCTGGCAGCCCATTCCACGCAATCACCACTCTCTGTGTAAAAAGCTTACCCCTGACATCCCCTCTGTCCTTACTCCCAAGCACCTTAAAACTTTGCCCTCTCACGTTAGCCATTTTAACCCTGGGAAAAAGCCTCTGACTATCCACACGATCAGTGCCTGTCATCATTTTATACACCTCTATCAAATCACCTCTCATCCTCCGTTGCTCCAAGGAGAAAAGGCTAAGTTCACTCAAGCTATTCTTGTAAGGCATGCTCCCCAATCCAGGCAACATTCTTGTAGCTCAAAACATTCCAAAATCTAAAAATCATTCTCCTCTGCCCTCTTTCTATAGTTTCCGCATCCTTCCTGCAGTGAGGTGACCAGAACAGAGCACAGTACTCCAAGTGGGATCTGACCAGGGTTCTATTAAGCGGTAACATTACCTCTCGGCCCTTGAAGCCAATCCCATGTTTGATGAAGGTCAATGCACCATATGCCTTCTTAACTACACAGTCAACCTGCACAGCAGCTTTGAGTGTCCTATGGACATGTACCCCAAGATCCCTCTGATTTTTCACACTGCCAAGAGTCTTACCATTAATACTATAGTTTGCCAGCATATTTGACCTACCAAAATGAACCACCTCACACTTATCTGTGTTGAACTCCATTTGCCACTTCTCAGCCCAGTTTTGCATCCTATCAATGTCCCGCTCTAGCCTCTGACAGCCCTCCACACTATCCACAACACCTCCAACCTTAGTGTCATCAGCAAGCTTACTAACCCATCCCTCCACTTCCACATCCACATCATTTATGAAAATCACAAACAGAAGGTTCCCAGAACAGATCCCTGAGGCACTCCACTGGTCATGGAGCTCCGTGTAGAATATGACCCATCCACAACCACTCTTTGCCTTCTGTGGGCAAGCCAATTCTGGATCCACAAAGCAAGGTCCCCTTAGATCCCATGCTTCCTTACTTTCTCAATAAGTCTTGCACAGGGTACTTTATCAAATGCCTTGCTGAAATCCATATACACTACATCTACTGATCTACCTTCATCAATGTGTTTAGTCACATCCTCAAAAAATTTAATCAGGCTCATAAGGCACAACTTGCCTTTGGACAAAGTCATGCTGACTATTCCTAACCATATTATGCTTCTCCAAATGTTGATAAATCCTGCCTCTCAGGATCTTTCCATCAACTTACCAACCACTAAAGTAAGACTCAATGGTCTATAATTTCCTGGGCTATCTCTACTCCCTTTCTTGAATAAGGGAACAACATCTGCAACTCTCCAATCCTTCGGAACCTCTCCCATTCCCATTGATGATGCAAAGATCATCGCCAGAGGCTCAGTAATGTCCTCCCTCACCTCCCACAGTAGCCTGAGGAATATCTTATCTGGTCTTGGTGACTTATCCAACTTGATGCCTTCCAAAAGCTCCAGCACATCCTCTTTCTTAACATCTATATGCTCAAGCTTTTCAGTCCACTGTAAGTCAGTCCTACAATCGCCAAGGTCCTTTTCTGTAGTGAATACTGAAGCAAAGTATTCATTAAGTACCTTTGCTATCTCCTCCGGTTCCATACACACTTTTCCACTGTAACACTTTATTGGTCTTGATATTGATTCAGTCCCTGGCACAGTGAGAAAGATTCATTATGTAAAAAAAAACCCAAGTTCTTCTTTGGGGATAAAATTCGAAAAAAAGGGAAATTTTCTACAGATCAGGCAGCATTCATTGGAAAAGATACAGTGTTAACATTTCAGATCAATGACCTTTCATTATTTTCTGCAAGGTCATTGGATTGAAAAACTACTAGAAATTTTGCTTAAAAGACCATGAGACCTTAAGACATAGGAGCAGAATTAGAGCATTCAGGCCATCAAGTCTTCTCTGACATTCCAGCATGGCTGAGGTATCATCACTCTCAATCCCACTTTCCTGCCTTCTCCACTAAACCTTTGATGCTCCTATTAATCAATAACTTATCAAACTCTGCTTTTACAAACGTAATATGCTCAAAGACTTGGCCTCCATAGCCATCCATGGCAATGAATTACACAGATTCACTACCCTCTGGCTGAAGAAACTTCTCCTCTTCTCTGTTCTAAATGGATGCCGCTTATTCTAAATCTCTGCCCTCTGGACCTAGACTCTCCCACAACAGGAAACATTGTCTGTCTAGTTCAGTAGGCTTCAATGAGATCCCTCCTCATTCTTCTGAACTCCAGCAAGTACAGGCCCAGAACCATAAAACGCTCCTCATACATGAACCCCCTTCATTGCTGGGATTTTTCTCGTGAACCTCCTCTGGACCCTCTCCAATACCAACATATATTTTCTTAGATAATGGGCCCAAAACTGCTCACTATCCTCCAGATACAGTCTGAAAAATGCCTTATAAAGTCTGAACATTATATCCTTGCTCTTACATACTGTTCCTCTCAAAAATGAATAATACCATTGCATTTGCCTTTCTTACTACTGACTCAAGCTGCAAGTTAACCTTTAGTGAATCCTGATAAACTCTTGAGGATGCATTGTAAATACAGACACTGGTATGCCATCCTCCTGAAAATATGAACCTGCTCGAAAGAATAAACACAGGTAGACTCTCACAAAACATTCTGTAATTATCTACAGTTACCCATAGAAATTCTTACAAGACCTGATAGAGCACTTAAGTTCAAGATTAATAGTCATTCAACCATACATGAATATGCACAAATGCAGTCAAATGAAACAGCGATACTCTGGGGCCAAGGTGGAAAACACAGTACCAACAGTCATACACAGAACAAGGCATGTTAGCACATATAAGCTAACAGTAAACGTACGGTTACACAAAAAATATATTCCAAGTCCCTGAGTACGTGAATGTTGCAGCAGTCTGCAGTAGAACACAATACACTTGAGCGAACACTAGAGGGCAGCATGGACGCTGCACCACACTGCCCCTAGCACTGACTCCAGTGCCCCTCTCCTAGATGACTGCAAACCGGTGTCACCACGCGTAATGACCGGTCCACTACAAACATTCCTATACAAGTACCAGAGCCCTTGGCAAAACAGCACTAGATTATGCTTTGTTGAATCAAATCTCTCAGCAAACGTCACCTAGTCACTGATGGACTTCTGAGGACCACACATACTGGTAATGTTTCTAGGATTCCACCTTCCTTCAGATTATTTTGTTAGATATCTCTCCTTTCATGCACTATTTCCTCTCTAATTATACTACAGGTGGTTCCAAACCTGTTCTGAACCTATGGGAGGTTTGGCTAGTTGGTTTAATGATTCTAGCACAGGCTTGGCTCAGTGCATAAAGTTCCCTAAGAAGTCTAGATACATTCTTTTATGGTCATATAAGTTCCTTTTAAACACAAATGGAACAAAAATTCAGCACCATGAGAGTGTAGTGGGTAGCACGACGCTCTTACAGCTTGGGGGGGGGGGGCGGAGTGTCAAAATTTGGAGTTCAATCCCAGTGTTCTCTGTAAGGAGTCTCCGTACACTCCCCCTGTGGAAAGCATGGGATTTCTCCGGGTACTCCGGTTTCCTCTCACAGTCCAAAGACTTACCAGGTAGGTTAATTGATCATTGTAAATTATCCCATGATTGGATAAATCAGGGTTGTTGGGGGTCGCGGGGTGGTGTGGCTCAAAGGGCCAGAAAGACCTGTTCCGCACTCTATCTCTAATTAAAATAAAATAAATAAAATAAGTAGATAAAAACCGATAATATTCCTCATTCTTCCTTGTTTATTTACAATGTTGCTTATCTCTTGCCAAAGGGGTTGATTCAAACTGGCTACAGTTCCACATGAATTAATCACTCTCTGGCGTTCATTATTCAGGTTGTACCCTGACGCAGAGAACGTCCTGTCAATATCGGTCCCCAGGTGAGTGAGTTTATACTGGCACAGGGGCTGACATGTACTCTGGATTATTTTGTAAATGTCGTTGAATTCTCCGGGCTCCCCGTGAATGCTGGCACATTCCTGGGGAATTCTCTATAACTGCTGGCACTCGGGTAGGGACACCATGCAAATATTGATGCACAGACACTGATACCCTGACAATACTGACAGGTTCTCAAGTTTCTAAGATGCCAAGGCTGAAAACATGTTAGGTAGTGATAAATTCTGATATTCCCCTATTAATACTTAAAATATCACATTCTCAAAGATCCATGTAGATACTGACCCACTTTAAATACTGATATTCACCCAGGACTTCCTGTAAATATCAACTTTCACGAGCACCGTCCTCCATCCTGTTTTTGTAAATACTAACAGATCTTCAGGGACCCCAATGCTCACCTGTGAATGGTACTCTATCAAAATGTTAATATATTTCTTGCGGGACCCCCTGGAAATAATGACATCACCAGATACCTCTTTAATCACTGAGTTACTCCGAGGGACTATTTCCAAAATCTGGTACACGGTGCATGGTAGCTCATGCAAAATGATTTGTTGCTCCACTGTGCAGTCTTGTTGAGTTATGACTACACTGAAGAAGTTTAAATCTTCTCTTTGACAGGAGTTCAAAGAGACCGTCTCTCACTGATCCCCCTCTATGAACTCTGCTGCCCCTCGACCCCTTGACTATGTACTCACCAAGACTCACTACCACTCTCTTACCCTATCACCCCTCCTCACCTGCCTATCACCTCCCCCAGGTGCTTCTTCTTCTTCCCTTTCTCCCATTGTCCACTCTCTTCGTCTATAATATTCCTTCTTCATCTCTTTAGCATTCCAACCCACCTAGCTTCACCTATCAGTTCCTAGCTATACTCCTTCCCCTTCCCCCACCTTTTTATTCTAGCATCTTCCCCCTTCTTTTCCAGTCCTGAAGAATGCTCTTGGCCTGAAGTGTCGACTGTTTATTCGTTTCCACAGATGTTGCCTGACTTGCTGAGATCCTCCAGACTTTGTGTGTGTGCTCCCCTGGGGATTTATTATCCCAATTTGCTATCAGGAGTTTAAATGGAAGTAACTCTGTTATGACATAAAGATAATGAAGAAATATAGACAGTCAGAAAGCTGATATGCTCATGGATTACTTAGGAATTAGAAATCCTTTCTTGGGGACTTAGGCTGAGGTACTGATAGGGAGATCCAGGAGTGCATCTGTATTTCCATTGGTCCTTGGGTGTTGCCAATGGTGTTTATACAGAGAGCAGAGAATCAGGTTTAATATCACTAGCATATGTCATGAAATTTGTTGTTTTGTAGCAGCAGTACATTGCGATAAATAACAATAAAAATTACAAATTTACAATTATATATAAATTAAATAAGTAAAGCAAAAAGAGAGCAAAAAGTAGGGAGGTAGTGTTCATGGATTCATTGTCCATTCAGAAATCTGATGACAGAGGGGAAGAAGCTATTCCTGAAACATCGAGTGTGAGTATTCAAGTTCCTGTACTACCTCCTTGCTGGTAGCAATGAGAAGAGAACATGTCCTTGGTGAAGGGGATCCTTAAAGACAGATGTTGCTTTTTTGAGGCATTGCCTTTTGAAGTTGTCCTCAATGCTGAGGTCAAAAGTCCAATTTGATTTAATGACTATTCAACCTAAAGAGGGATCCCAATAGGTAAATTTTGACAGCTTTTGGAATTTGAAAATTGAATACTCTACAATGATATGACAAGCAAATTGTTCTTCATCAGTTTTCATGGGTGAAAATGGAGTTGGGGTGAGTTAGCAGTTTTGCAGATGGTATGAAGATTGGTGATGTTGTAAACAGAATAGAAGACTGGTAAGGAATACAACAGGTTATTGATGAATTGCAGATATGAGCAGGGAAATGGAAGATGGTGATTAACCCAGCCAAATGTGAAATGTTGCACCTTGGTAGGTCAAATACAAAGAGACAGTACATTATTTTGGGCAAGACCATTAACAGTGTTGATGAGCAGAGAGATCTTGGGGTCCAAGTTCATAGCCCCCTGAAAGCGGCTACACAAGTTGATAGGTTAAGAAAGCACATGGCATGCGTGCCTTTATTAATTGCAGCCTTAAGTTCAAAAGTCAAGGGTTAAAAATCTCTAGCTAGGCTGCACCTGGATGGAGTACTGCATACACTTATGGTTGCCCCGTTATAGAAAGGATGTTGTCCATCCTGTTGGGTGCAGTCTTTCATTAATTCTATTGTGTTTCTTGTATTTAGTGTGATTGCTTGAAAGAACATGAATATCAGGATTGTATATGGTGACATATATGGACTGATAATAGATTTGCTTTGAACTTTGAACTTTGGTGCATGACAATATTTATCATTCAGACAATATCTTAATTAAAAACCCGGCATTTTGGAGTTGCTTTCTGTGTGGAAGGTGATGGCTTGGTTTCCTACATGAGAATTTTTTTAGATTTCGGAATGTTCTGAGTTAGTCTTTTGGGATGACCTGAGACCAGGCAAGAAGCGATGAACATACCAATCTTTTCCTGTGAAAAGGCAGATACCGACATTAAAATTATACCTCTTTGCTCTTGTACTTTTGTGCGTTCGTTATGTGCGATGTCGTATGATGTAGGCGATCAAGGTCTTTCCATGACCATGGTTGTTTTTGGCAAATTTTTCTACAGAATTGGTTTCTAGAAGAATATACTTCTTCTAGACAGTGTCTTTACAAGATGGGTGACCCCAACTATTATCAACACTCTTCAGAGGTTGTCTGCTGGCAACAGTGGTTGCATAACCAGGACTTGTGATATGCACCAGCTGTTCATGTGACCATCCATCATGGCTTCATGTGATCTTAACTGTGGGACCAAGCAGGTGCTACATCTTATCCAAGGATGACCTGCAGGCTAGTAGAGACGTATCTCTATTCCACCACCCATTCTTGTTCTTCATCTTATACTTTCCCTTGTACATTCCATGCATCCAGCACAAGTGAACACGGCTCACGTGAACTGGTGTGGAAAGGAGCAAGGCAGGTATTAGGAATGAACTGAAGGTAAGCTTAGGAAGTGGACCTGATGGGGGGGAGCAGGAGAAAGAGGAGAGAGCAGGTTCTCTGCCAGTGGAAGTAGATTCAACATTAACTATTAGATCTTAAGACATAGGAGCAGAATTTGGCCATTCAACTCATCAAGTCTGCTCTACCATTCTATCATAGCTGAGTTACAAACCCTGTCAACCCAATTCTCATGGCTTCTCCCCAGTAACCTTTGACAAGCCTTACAAATCAAGAACCTATCAACCTCTGCTTTAAATATAGCTAATGACATGGCCTCCACTGGCATCTGTGGCAATGAATGCCAGACCAAGTTTCATGAAAATCATTAAAAAGGTATAAAAAAGACAAAATGAGTAACAAATTATGTACTTAAATGGAATACAGAACTAATTAAAACACTACTACTATTGCAGAACTCCAAAATTGTGCATTTGCACATAATACTTACCGACAGAGGAATTCATCCTCTTCACCTTCTCGTGACTACAAATGATCAAAATCAGTGCAGAAAAGTAGTGCATATAATGAATTGCCTTCATACAATGCTTTCAATTATTCATCCTCCAGGTCTTCATTTTCATTGTAACATTCAAGATGATTTTCGATACCTTCAAATTCTCCATAATTTCTAACGTGTTGAAGTAGTGAAATCATTTCATTTTCATTCCTAAAAGTTTTTGACATCTCCAAGTCTGAATGCTTGAAACCTAGTGAGCAAAACAGCTTTGAATTGTCTTGCTGCTTATTTCTCTCCAACTATTAGTGACAAAAATCACTTCTTTTTGAATATAAACATACATAACTGATGCTATTTAAAAAGTTTTCAAAGCATGGTGTTGTGTCAAATGGCCACACAAGTACGCATGACTGACATTAGTTAAAAACTGTTCTCCTGTCCCAATTAAGCAGAAAAGAGTCCCAAATAAATGAAGGAAATCCTGTCCATTTTCTTAATTAGTTTTTGTTCTTTAAGAGTTATCCCAAATAAGTAGCTGTACCAATTAACCGATGGCCTAATAACTGTAATCCATTATGTTTGTAGTTCTTGTTTCTCAGCAAACATGCACACAATGACATGCTTGTGATCAAATACTGTACTGTGCAAAAATCTTAGGCAATTTATATAGCTAGTGTGCCTTAGACTTCTGCAAAATAGCATAGTAATTATATGTATTGCACTGTGCTACTGCTGCAAAAACAAATCTCATGACATATGTGAGTGATGACAAGCCTGATTCTGATATGGGTCTCTACTGAGAGTGAGAAGGGGGCAGGGAGAGGGGAATCATGGTTGGGAAAAGGGGAGGGGAATTGGGAGGGATTGGGAAGCACCAGAGAGACATTCTGTAATGATCAATGATCTTGCCCGGTGTCTCAGATTGCACCAAAGCCACCCCCAATCCCTGTCACTCCTTCTCTTTCACCTGTCACCTATCCCACACCCCTCCCAACAGCATTCCACCTTCACTATTCCCAACATCCCTTGCTGTCTCCAGATTTACAAACTCACTCACTGCTCCACGTTGACCCGTACAGTACTATGTAAAAGTCTTAAGCACCCTAGCTTTATATATGTGCCTAAGACTTTTGCACAGAACTGTACACGTGAGTGATGTTACATTTATTTATGTGTGCTAGGACATATTCTGGAATTAGGGTATGTAGCAAACATTAACTTCAGCAACCAATCTTTAGACTAGAACGTGGATTGTAGATTAAATTTTAAATGCAGCCCTAGAATATAGTTTCCTGGTGCTGTGGATGGCAGTTAATTGAAAATCCAGACAATGCTGATTAACGTTCATTTTGGGTGTCTGGAGTGTAGATGCGAAGAAGGAGGTGTGAAATTATATGTAATTTAAAGGAAGTATTGTAGGTATATTGTAAATATAGAATTAACCTTTGATCCTTAGCATATAAAATGCCATTTAATTTAGATTGAACAGGCCTCTTCCTTCAGAGACGCTCTCATTTTGTTGAATAAACAACCTCTGTATCCATTAGCTTCAGTGTCTCTCCAGTGACTTGGTTCACTTTACAAAATGTGCGCAAGAGTAAACAAACAGAAAAATCTCGAATGGGTCCCTCAAAAGTCAGAGACTCCCTTAAATGGGATGTTTGCTAAACTGAACATGTCAGATGATTTTTGCTAATGTGAACTAAGTCTAAAATACACAGATTCCCTGCCAAATTCTCAAGTTCAACTGAAGAACTGGGATCAAAATTCTCTTCGATATTTGTTAGTCTATCTCTGTTGATTGAATTGATCATAAAGCAACAAGAGTCACTGCCTCACAACTCCAGGTTCGAAGTTTGGTCCTGATCCTTGATGTTCGCTAGACTGAACCCTTCAGATTGTTTTTACAAACTTCAGCCAAATCTAAAATATATTGGATACCCTGCCTCCACCTCAGCCAGCTGAAAAGACCCCACAGCAAGCAAGGCAGAGTAAAGCATGCACACACGCACATCTGCTCTAAAATGACCCCCTTCTCTCTCATTCCCTCTCTCTGCGGCAGAATCACTTAATGACCCATTTCATTGTTTCTCTGCAAGCTTACATCGGGTACGAGGAAAGAACACGCAGACTCACAGTGCAGCTGTCAGCTGAGGCCTACTTGTGTGAAATAGAAGGAGATTTAATATCATTCATTATTTTAATTACAGCGCCTTGCATGGGATGAGGCATTAGACTTTCAGTCGATTCGTAAAGGGGGAGAAAAGAACCAGATTGACACAGTACCCCTGGAGTTAATTCTGATCCCATGTAATTCCACTATTGTTCTGAGGAAAGGCATGAAGGAGTTTAACAGAAAAAAAAGAGTTAGGATAACTGCCTGGTCCTATATATAGGCTGTAAGCTATTTTATGCAATGACTGTTACAGCAGTAGTTCCTTAAGTTTGTTATAGCCATGGATAGAGTGGGGATAAGCTCCCACTACCTGTTAAAAGCTCCTAGCGGTGTGTGTCTCAATAGCCTCTAACAACTAACTCCAGCTCCTAGCCTTTGTATGTGGCTTATCCACTGAGCCCAGTGGAACCAGTGGAGAAGGGGCAAAGGTGGGTTAGGGCACCATAAAACCAGTCACTCCGGGCAGATGGGGCTCATCAGCCAGGGTTGGCAGCATATCCAGGAGAAGGAAAAGCTCTAATCTCAAACCTCCACTGCCTAGCGCTATACCCACTCGAGGGAAGGCCACCCAGAAATAAACGATGAAAAATCCAGAGCTTGAGTCCCTAAGGGAGTTCTGCGTTAATTGCAACGCTGACTGGCAACTCCTGCGACGCTGATGTTGCCAAACTGTATCGGTCTCTGCCTTTCCTTTGCATTCATTAGCTTTGTAGAGAGGGGGGAGCCTGCTACAAGGGCAACAACTTTCTCTCTACGTTGTATTACCCTGACTTGCATACTGGCTTGTGTATCATGTAGACAGCTGAGATGCAACATGCATAGCTGATGCTAACCAACAGAGGGCGTTGATACTGCAG
Source organism: Hemitrygon akajei (assembly GCF_048418815.1). Lineage (NCBI taxonomy): Eukaryota > Metazoa > Chordata > Chondrichthyes > Myliobatiformes > Dasyatidae > Hemitrygon > Hemitrygon akajei. Next base: position 4,767,474 of record NC_133155.1, on the reverse strand, counting down.
TCTACAGGCCATCCCTGTGAGCATTTGTTATATTATCATTGGCTTAAATATCAGGGTCACTCACAAAACTCGAGTGCTGAGAGGGTGTACTTGAAACTGATTTATTTTAACATGGTTTAAAATAAATGTGTTGTTTCTGGTCAAATTCCAGTTATAATACATGGGTTTCTGGGAGTTCTGCAGTTTTCCAGGGACTGGAACCACATCTCTATCCATTTTTCCATATGAGTATAAGTCAATGGTTTTACTGATTATTCCACTCCCCTAAATGGGTGACTGTGTTCACGGAAAGGATATGGCCAGTGGGGATATATTTAGTGTTTCTAGGCTGTGACTTCTGTCTGAAGCATAGTTTCTCTGAATTTGTTGCACAACGCAGAGTTACTATTCATAGGCAAGCAGATCCAGATGTCGAAAAGGGGAAATGTGGTGCTCGTCCAGGAGAAAGGCAATATCTGAGATCAGGATGGACATCAAGCGGGTTCGTAGCGAATTTATTATCAAAGCACATATATGTCACCACATACAATCCTGTGGGCATACTCAAGAAATCCAATAACCATCGTAGGATCAATAGAGGACCACACCAATCAGGGCAGACAACTAGTGCGCAAGAGGTAACGAACTATGCCAATACAAGAAGAAAGCAAAAAAAAAAGACAATGAATTAATAACTAAATAAATAGATATCAAGAACATGCGATGAAGAGTCCTTGAAAGTGAGTAGATAGGTGTGGGAACAGTTCAGTGAAGCTATTCTCATTGGTTCAAGAGCCTAATGGTTGAGGGGTAGTAACTGTTCCTGAACCTGGTGATGTGAGTCCTGAGGCTCCTGTACCTCCTTCCCGATGGCAGCAGTGAGAAGAGAACATGACCTGGGTGGCGAGGATCTCTGATGATGGATGCTGCTTTACTGTTAGAGTGTTCTGTGCAGGTGTGCTTAATGATGGGGAGGGCATTATCCGTGACAGCCCGTTACAGCACAGTCCAGGAAATCCAAATAAATGCTCACATTAATTTCAAGAGGACCTGAATATAAAAGCAAGGATGTACTGTTGGGGCTTTGAAGGGCACTGGTCAGTCTGCCCCTGAAGTATTGTTAGCAATTTTTGGGCCCTCTGTCAAAGAAAGGATGTTCCAGCGGAAGTTAAGGAGAATGTTTCCTGGGTGAAATGGCTAATGTATAAAAGGAATTGATGGCTCCGAGCCTGTACCCACTGGAATTTAGAAGAGTGAGAGGGGAACTCAATGAAAGCTACTGAATATTGAAAGGTCTAGACAGAGTGGATGTGGAGTGGATGTTTCCTATAGTGAGGGAGTGTAGGACAAGAGGGCACAGCCTCAGAATACAGGTTGTCCCTTTAGAACAGAGATGAGGAGGAATTTCTTTAGCCCCTGGGTGGTGAATCTGTGGAATTCATTGCCACAGGTGGCTGTGGAAGCCAAGTCATTGGGTACATTTAGAGCAGGGATTGATGCATTCTTGATTAGTAAGAATGTCAAAGGTTATGGTGCGAAGACAGAAGAATTGAGTTGAGAGGGATAATAAATCAGCCATGATGAAATGGGGGAGCAAACTCGATGGGTCAAATGGCCTAACTCTGCTCCTATGTCCTTTGGTCTTTGGCCCACAATGTTGTGCTGACCTTTTAGCCTAGTTTAAGGTCTGCTGGGATTTTTACGCACAACAGTCTCTGGAGTTTAGAGAGAATGGTGTGAAAATATCTTCCAGTTCTGTGGGTGAAACACCTGGTTAATGAGAGAGGTCGGAGGAGAACGGCCAGACTGGTTCAAGCTGACAGGAAAGTGACAGTAACTCAAATAGCCATGCGTTACAACAGTGATGTGCTGCAGAGCATCTCTCAACGCACAATGCCTTGAACATCGACGTGGATGGGCCACAGCACACACACTCAGTGGCCACTTCATTGGGTGCAGGAGGTATCTAATGAAGAAGCCACAGAGGTAAACTACATTGCTGCTGGGCCGGGCCTGGTGTGTTGGCTGGGATGGCATTAAAACATATTTGCCCTCCATCTAACCTGTCCAATAAATATCCTGGGAGTATCTGGTGCCCAGAGCAAAAGAAGATTTGTTTTGTTTCTAACTATGGAATACTGCCTATAGGGTCATTGAAAGTACAATACAGAGGAAGTCTTTTTTACTGTCGTGGGAGACTGAAACACCCAGTTAGTAGGCATTATGACTGCTAATCGCTGGCTGCTGTCAGAAGATGGGCCCTGTACTCGATTAATACCCCCCCCTCGCTCTTTCAATGGAGCGTGAGAGCTTGTCAGACCTCAAGATGGGAGGGGTCTCGGAGAAGCAACGCGGAAGGACTCTGGTGCTTCTGCCGTTGCTTGCCTGGTGGGGGGAGGGTCAGGGCTTCCGCTGGCGTGGGTTGCGAGAGGGGGTAGTCAATGCTTTTGCCACTGTTTGTGTGAAGGGGAGGGGCTTCGATGTTCTAACATTCATTCTATGGGGTTTCTTGTTTCGTGGATGTCTGCGAAGAGTAAGAATTTCAGGTTGTATACCGTATACCTTCTCTGATATTAAATGAACCATGCTCTGCTTTCCTGGAAGGATTTAACAGAACGTGACACAGTAGTGTAGTGGTTAGAGTAAAACTAACAAGGTGCCAGCGACCCAGGTTCAATACCTACCACTGTCTGTAAGGAATTTGTACATTCTCCATGTGACCATGTGCTTCCCTCCAGGTGTTCCAGTCACATGGGTTAGTAGATTAATTGGTCACATTTCTGGAATCAGGCAGCACAGGCTCAGTGGCCTGTATCTCTAAATTAATAAATAAACATATTTACTCTGCACCTACCTGACCCAGGAGCCTTTGAAAAGACCGTGTAACTTATCAATAATGATCAATTACATCGACATCACTGAAACCAGATCATCAAGTCTTTATGATAATTATGATAATATGATGGATAGGGTGGTGAAGAAAGCTTTTGGTGTGCTGGCCTTTATAAATCAGTGCATTGAGTATAGGGGTTGGGATGTAATGTTAAAATTGGACAAGGCATTGGTAAGGCTAAATTTGGAGTATTGTGTACAGTTCTGGTCACCGAATTGTAGGAAAGATGTCAACAAAATAGAGAGAGTACAGAGAAGATTTACTAGAATGTTACCTGCGTTTCAGCACCTAAGTTACAGGGGAAGGTTGAACAAGTTAGGTCTTTATTCTTTGGAGCATAGAAGGTTGAGGGGGGACTTAATAGAGGTATTTAAAATTATGAGGGGGATAGGCTTTTCCATTGAGAGTAGGGGAGATTCAAACAAAAGGACATGAGTTGACAGTTAGAGGGCAAAAGTTTAGGGGTAACACGAGGGGGAACTTCTTTACTCAGAGAGTGGTAGTTGTGTGGAACGAGCTTCCAGTAGAAGTGGTAGAGGCAAGTTCAATATTGTCATTTAAAGTAAAATTGGATAGGTATATGGACAGGAAAGGAATGGAGGGTTATGGGCTGAGTGCAGGTCAGTGGGACTAGGTGAGAGTAAGCACGGACTAGAAGGGCCGAGATGGCCTGTTTCTGTGTTGTAATTATTATATGGTTATGGTTATATTTCCATTAATCAGAACTTGCTCTGCAGAAGCTGCACCTGAATGACAATAGTGATCACTAGTTTATGATGTCCTGAGGTTGGATAAGGATAAACCCGTTTTTAAGTACTTGCTGTTCTCGACCTAGCCACACCTTGGATGTTTGCTGTCAACAGGTCAGGGAGAGCCCACAGTACAGTCTTCACCCCTCTGTATGGACTACTCTTCATTGTCTAGTACAGTCTGTGCCCCAGCACATGGGATAAGTGTGTTCTCGTGTATTACAGCCTCTCGTGTGCCTCTCGTGTGTGTGTGCGTGCGTGTGCTCAGTCTCTACATCATGCCCGAACAGAGCGGTGAAGTGACAATCACTTGACCAATAGATCCTGAATAAACAGGACTTTCTCCAACATTATGCCTATAAAGCTTCACTCAGATCGGTGCTAACAGAGAGGGCCGAGGTGGGTGTGAATTTTTAACATTCCAAAGCCATTAAAAATATGTTCCTTGATATTCATGTCAGTTAGCTTGATAAGTGTTGTGTTATGTTTTCTCTGGAAAGTTCCGGACTGTTTAAACAGCTGTCTAATAATAATGTTTACCTCACCAAAAAAATGTACAGTAATGAAATTCCTGAACTGATTTCGCAGATATTTTTTGTAGTTGATATGATATCAGTGTGAAATTTAGGAGAAGACTTTGCTCAAACCATGCCTACTTGTCTCCTCAAATATATTAGACCAAACAGTGTTCTTGTTCTGTGTCATGTGTTTAATATGATCAGTTCAAGGTAATTCGATCAACTCAATTCAAGTTTAATTGTCATTCAGCCATACATGAACACAGCAAACGAAACTGCATCACTCAGTTAATTACTCATTACTCAGTCCTGACGAAGGGTCTCGGCCCGAAACGTCGACAGCGCTTCTCCCTATAGATGCTGCCTGGCCTGCTGTGTTCCCCCGGCATTTTGTGTGTGTTGTTGCTTGAATTTCCAGCATCTGCAGATTTCCTCGTGTTTGCATTACTCAGTTAACTAGTTGATAGGACTCTCAAAAAAGGTGTTATAAAATTCCAGAGCTCTCCATCTGACTTGAAGAAAAATATCCAAGGATATCTATTGCTCCCTATAGTAGGAGATATGCTGTTCTGCCTGGACCCACAGGAAAAGCCCTTCTCAGCACTGAGCACATCCACAAGGAACACTGCCACAAGAAAGCAGCATCCATCAACGGTGAGGCCCACCATCCAGGCCAGGCCCTCTTCTTGCTCCTGCCATTGGGCATGAGAAATAGGTCTCAGTCTACCAAGTTCAGGGACTGTTATTTCCCTACAACCATTAGACTCCTGAATCAGTGTGAGTAACTTCACTCATCCCGACGCCAAACAATTCCACAGCAAAGTAACTTTCAAGGAATCGACAGCTCCCGTTCTCAGTATTATTTAGTTAATTTTTTTATTTGCATAGTTTTTCTTTTGCAAATTGGTTGTTTATCAGTCTTCGTGTGTAGTTTATCACTGATTCAATTGTATTTTTTGTCTCCTGTGAACACCTACAACAAAATGAATTTCAGGTAGTATTTATTTATTAAGAGACACAGTGTGGAAAAGGCCCTTCCAGCCCTTTGACCCCAGCCATCCAGCAACCCCTAACTTAACCCTAGCCTAATTATGGGACAATTTACAATAACCAGTTAAGCTACTAACCAGCACACTCTAGGACTGTGGGAGGAAACCAGAGCACCCGGAGAAAACCCACACATTCCACAGGGAGGAACGTACAGAGGCTCCTTATAGATGATGTTGAAATTGAACACTGACCTCCAAAGCTTCGAGCTGTAATAGCATTGCGCTAACCGCTGTGCTTCCGTGATGATAATAAATTTACTTTGAACTTGCTGTCAGGCATGGGTTCAGTGAGGATCTCCGACATCCGACAATACAAATGTCATTGGCTCAATGAGCATTCAACGCATTATTGAAAGCCAAAAAAATGTCAAAAATATGTTAACGTTATGCAAAGTATGAAATATAAGTAGAATGTATACATAAGCTTATGGTAGAAGTTGTAAAATTACATCAAGAAGACAAACGAAGCGATAATTGACTTCAAGAAGGCACGAGGTCCTGAACAAGCCCCACTATTTATAAACGGTGAGGTCGCGGAGAGGGTCTCCAGCTTCAGGTTTTCGGGATGAATATCACCGAGGAGCTCTGTTGGTCTGTCAACACAATTTGATAGTAGGGAAGGCACAACAGTGACTGTACTACCTGAGGTGCTTAAGGAGAGCTGGCCAACTTTTATCGATGTGTGATAGAGAACGTACTGACACACGGAATGACAGTGTGGGACTCTACTGCAGCAAGACAGATTGCAAAGCACTCCAACGGGTGATTAGGATGGCTCAAAACATTATTGAGACTCAACTACTGACAATCTACAACTCCCGATGCCCATGGCAGGCTTGTAACATCATTAAAGACCCATCCCATCCTGGACACTGTCTGTTCAGTCTCCTGCCATCTGGTAGGAGATGCAGAAACATCTTAGCCAGTACAGTAAGACTGAGAAACAGCTTCTTCCTGAGGGCTGTTGTGCAGCTGAATAAAGGTACGCCTCAGCTTGCCAATGGCCTTTGAATGTTATGGACTATCGAAGTCACTTGTTGCATGTAAAAATGGGAATTCTTAAAAATTAAGCTGTACCGCATGTATTGCAAATATCTGCTTTGCACAGACTGGAGTAGCACCACAATCTCGCTGTCTCCAGCATTGACAATGAAGTTTTATTCTATTCTATTCTAAAGATCTTTTTTAAATTATGTTAATTAGATATGGAATTCCAAAATATTTATTTCATGGTATAAGAACCTATACATCAAAAACTAGTTTTTCAGGGCCAGGGAAGTTGTTAAGCAGTAAACATTCACTAGAATGTGCAGCCGAACTCCAAATGCTGCAAATAGCAGGTTAGGCGTATCGATGGAGAGAAAAATGATGCTAAATAGTGGAGTTAAGGCACAGATCACCCATGAATCATATAGTTATTAGCCAAAATAATATAAATATCATATTGTGGGACAGGGTTGAGTGTTGAATGCTCTTTAGATCCTATGATGAAGAATGTGGGAGATAATTGGTTCATGGAGGCCATTTAGCTCATCTGCTGGTTTTTAGAGCCAACTGAGATATAAATTTAACAGGTGTCCCTCAAAGCCTCTCTCCGAACTTGGCATCATTTATCCCAACTGACTGTAGAATGGCAACTTAGGAATCACCACAGGGTGGATTGGCCATGGAGATGGTGGTTGAGGATACTCCCATTCGAATGGTGTGATATTATTTGCGTAATGCTTTACCCTGTGCTGTTTGCAGATGCCATAAACAGGACTCTTGTTGTGTGGTGAGGAAGAGGTTTCACTTCACAGTGAACCAGGCCCCAAAGTTCCACATCCACTGCTCTCTGATACAGAATCAGATTTAGTATCACTGGCATATATCGCTGTCGTGAAATTTGTTGTTTTGTGGCAGAAGAACATTGCGATACATACAGTAATAATAAATAAAACTATAAATTACAATAAGTATGACAAATAAACTCTTCTCAGGCTTCCAGCTGGGTACAGGTACCAATTTTGACCGCTGTTTCGATGACATGAAGATGGCAGAGTTTGTCATCGATGCCTGTACCCGGCTGGAAGCATGAGAAGAGTTTATTTGTCATATACACCAGGAATTCACTGGATCTTTTCTTTTGCACGATGAGTGTATGTATGAAAATAATTTAAATAAGTTGCCCTAAAAGAGAGGAAAAAGGATAGTGAAGTAGTATTCTCAGATTCATTGTGCATTCAGAAATGTGATGGTGGAAGGGACGAAGCGTTGAGTGCCCCTCTTTCCCTGTTCTGCAGCTCTTCCCTGATGGCAGCGATGAGAAGAGGGCATGTCCTGGGTGATGGGGTCCTTAATGATGAATGCCACCTTTGTGAGGCATTATGCTACTAATGCACTTCACTGCATGGAACAGAGGTGAAGTGTGCTGAAATATGGTTCCTGCATGGGAAGAGATCTCTGTTGCAAGGAGAGAACAGCAACGGCCAGGGACGACTCACAAAGAAGTTCTACAGAGGTTATCTGGTTATTATATCAGAATCTTAGTGGAAGAATTGCAGAATCTAAAGACTAGCAACTCAGCAAAGTATCCACTCTTGTTGGCCATGATGGATTAAAATATGGAAGAAAACATCAAATTTGAATGGGTCAAGGTCAACTGAAGTAGACAAACCAGATATCTTTGTCTTGCCATGTGCTTGAAGGAATGGAGGCTGCCATTTTGTGAAACTGCTTTGTACCCTCCATTTTGTGAGCTGTCTTGTGAACTACTTTTGCTCAGGAATAGTTCTATCAAAGTGCTTTAAAGCTGACACAATGATGATCCTGATAACCTGCTGAATTAGAGATGATTTCCAAATAAAGACAGTATTTGTGAGCTGTTCTTTTGTGCAATAGAACATGCAGATTTATGAACAGGAATGTCTGTGTCTGATCTGAGTAACTTCAACCTAGTAGCTGGCTGATTCAGAACAAAGAGACATAAATTACCAGTTGTCATTTGTGGAAGAGAGCAATAAACGGTGATACAGGTCAGTGAGATTACCTCAAGCCACCAAGACCGAAATGCAACATTTGAACCAATGAGGAGAGACTATAAGAATTAAGGGCTTCAAATGCAAAGCAGGAAGGATTTCAGAGACTAACATTTGCAAGGAAGAATGCCACGCCAAGGGCTGGCAGAAAGAAGGATCGATAGCCTGACCAATGGGAGATCCCCTATATTGTTGTTATAAATTGGAGAAGTCGTCTGAGTGAGTATTAGTACAGAGGGGACAGTAGAATTCATGTTTTAAATTGTGCAGAGACAATAAAGTGCAACCTTTGATTAAGTAAGTGTTGTGTAGTGAATTGCCTAGCATAGGTCAGTTGTTGAATAGTCAATGCTGTCTTCAACACATCCTCTTGAGGGCATTTATTTGGCTGAGGCTGAGCTCCTCCAGCTTAATGATGTAGGACGGTCTGCACTATGTGGTTTAATGGAGGAAGTCCCCGGGTCTAAGGCTCAGGGGAGAGTTTGACATTGGAGGAGAACAGAGATTCAGAGGATTCTAGGGTTGAAAATCGGATCAAGGCCTTGAAAACAAGGATGAGAATTTTGAAATTGATTTTCTGTTCAGAACTAGAGCCAAAGTAGAGTCTCAAAGGGTAATGGGTAATGGAGATGCTCTGTTTCTTAATCTTGACCGTGGAGATTTGAATGAGCTGAAATTTAAGAAATGTGAAGCTGGGACACTTGGCAAAGGGAGCAATGGAGTAAATGGAGAACAATGGTAACAATGGGGTAGACACATCAGCAGCTATACCTCATTGGGAGTTTGAGGAGATTTGGTCAGTCACCTAAAACACTCGCAAATTTCTACAGAGAGCGTTCTAACTGGATGCATCACCGTCTGGTATGGTGGGGGGTGGGGGAGTGGGGGGGTGTACTGCACAGGATCGAAGTAAGCTGCAGAGAGCTGTAAACTCAGTCAGCTCCATCATGGGCATTAACCTCCCCACGATATTTTCAAGGAGCAACTATTTTATTTCCATTTTTGCACTCTTACTTAATTTAACTATATATGTCTACTTACAGTAATTCATGTCCTTTTCTATTATTGTGTCTTGTATATTGCATTGTACTGGGGCCATAAAGTCAACAAACATCATAATATATGCCAGTGATATTAAACCTGACTCTGGGAGATGAAGGAGAACTTTGCTTTAAGATCGAGTTTCAGGGGACTTTCATCAGAAATTACATACTATGGAGGCAGATACACTAGTGAAATTTAAGACCCTACTAGACAGTTATATGTAGAAATTTAAGGTGGAGGGTTATATGGGGGGGGGGGGGGGGGGTCAGGGTTTAAGGGTCGGCACAACATTGTGGGCCCAAGGGCCTGTACTGTGCTGTATTGTTCTTTGTATCCTATCTCAAACAGAATGAGTGACAAATCTGTGACAAATACAGAGACATAACATCCCTGATGAAGGGTTTGGCCTGAAACGTCAACTGTTTATCCGTCTCCATAGATGCTGCCTGGCATGCCAAGTTCCACCAGCATTTTGTGTATGTTGCTCTAGAATTCCCCCATCTGCAGAATGACTTGTGGATATAATATGCCTGTCAGCAAACCAGTACCTTACTGTCTCTTTAAGTCAGTTTCCAGTGATACTCATTACACTATGATCCTATGACATCATTGGGACTGCACCTGCACACTAAAGAGGAAGTGTCTGCTTTAGCAGCTGGAACGAAGGCTGATATCTCGAATGTCATTCCTCCTCCTTACGTCCCAAAGAGAGGCCGTCAGCCCAGCTCCACTATCGGACGGAGAGCAGCTCACACTCAAGAACGTTCCTGCAGTTGTGCTTCCTTTGACCCTGAGTGCATATTGATTAGAATTAAAAATCTGTAAAGTTCCTAAGAGTTAGGGGTCTTGAGTGAGTGTCGCACTGCGCAGGGATATCTGTTAGATATGCCCCCCAAATTCTTTTTTCCTCAAATCTAAAGAAAGCACTTATTTAGACAATAGACAATAGGTGCAGAAGCAGACCATTCGGCCCTTCGAGCCTGCACCGCCATTTTGAGATCATGGCTGATCATCTACTATCAATACCCGGTTCCTGCCTTGTCCCCATATCCCTTGATTCCGCTATCCATAAGATACCTATCTAGCTCCTTCTTGAAAGCATCCAGAGAATTGGCCTCCACTACCTTCTGAGGCAGTGCATTCCAGACCCCCACAACTCTCTGGGAGAAGAAGTTTTTCCTTAACTCTGTCCTAAATGACCTACCCCTTATTCTCAAACCATGCCCTCTGGTACTGGACTCTCCCAGCATCTGGAACATATTTCCTGCCTCTATCTTGTCCAATCCCTTAATAATCTTATATGTTTCAATCAGATCCCCTCTCAATCTCCTTAATTTCAGCTCTTTCATAACTGATCTGGTGTCCTGGGTCAGTCATTGCCAAGGGCACTGATCTCCAGCACTTTGGTTCAGCCACTCCAAGGTTTAGTAGCCTGCCATTGGCAATGGAACTTCCATGAGGCCCACAACCTTGCTGTGGTTTGGTGGCTTACGTGCCTCAATGACCAGAGAGCTGTGTTGGCTGGGGTCAGGGCTTTATGCTTTGGCTCTTGGTAGGGTCACCCATGCCAAACAGGTCAAAGGGTAGCAGCCAGACTAAGAGTGGTCCATCGGTCCTCCAAGGTTGAGGGTTCATCTCAGGCTGGTGAGCCCTGATTAATAAAAACAATTGTTACAGAAAGAGCAATGGAGACTGCGCCTACACTTGAGTACAACTGTATGGACAGACAGAGAAAGAAAATATTCATTCTGCCGTAAACACCAGGGAATTAAAACTCAGTGTGCAGGAAAAATCACTTCATGTTATTTTCATATTTTCTTAAATAAGGTTAAAGGAGATCATTCAGTCCATTTGGTCAATATTCAAACTGTTGTCAGAAGAATCCAGCCAATCAAATTCCTCCACCATTACCACCATTACCCATCAACCATCAGACTCTTGAACCAAAGGGGATAACTTCACTCATCCTATAGATTCACTTTCAAGGACTCTTCAGCTCATGTTCTTGATATTTATTGCTTTTTATTTATTATTTCAGTTTTCAGAATTTGTTGTCCTTTGCACAATGGTTGATTGTTCATCCTGTTGGGCATGGTCCTTCGTTGATTCTATTGTGTTTCTTACATTTATTGAGAGTGTTCACAAGAAAATGACATATATGAACTTCGATAATGATTTTACTTTGAACTTTGAACACATTCCCTAGTAATCTATTCTTCTAGACATTCCCATTAACACCACCCTCTCCCCAATACTTCCACTCGCAACAGAGGCAATCAACCTAATATCTGTCCTGCCTTTGGGATGTGAGAGGGGAGAAAAGCACTCGGTAGGAGGAGGGTGCTGAGAGTCACAGCCTGGACATGCTAACTCCACACAGAAAGTAGCAGAGATCAGCATTGAACCCAGGTTCCATGAAGCCTGAAGCAGCTGCAATAGCAGCAGCACCATGGTGTCAAATGCATTCAGTTTCACATTGAGCATCAGTCGGACACGAGTGGTCTGGGCTGGACTCCGACACTGCACATGTGGGCTTCTTTCTGAGACTCGGCAGGATGCGGAATTGAACAATACTCAGCAAAATGATCCGGCAGAAGCAGAACCTGAACTGACATCTGGCAGATGTTCACCACTATAACTGGAGGACTATCTCTGCAAGTCAGTTCCTTCCTCTTGATATGTACCTATTGATTTTAGTCAATATAACATTTACAAGTATGCTTGTGTTTACTCAAGATATCCCAGCTCTGTGTTAGGGAGTATTCTGTCACCGTCACAGCAACAGCCTTGCACTCAATGTCAGTAACACCAAAGGATCGACTGTGGACTTCAGAAAGGTTTAAGACAAGGGAACACACACCAGTCCTCATCAAGGGATCGGAAGTGCAAAGGGTGAGCAATTTCAAGTTTGTGGGTGCAAACATTTCTGAGGATCTATCCTGGGCCCAACATATCAGTGCAGTTACAAAGAAGGCTCAACAATAGCTATATTCCATTAGGATTTTGAGGAGAATTGGTATGTCACCAAAGACACTTGCAATTTTCTACAGATGTTCCATGGAGACCATTCTAACTGACTGCATCACAGTCTGGTATGGCGGGAGGCGGCTACTGCACAGGATCAGAATTAGCTGCAGCAAGTTGCAGCGAGTCCATCATTGACAGCAGCCTTCCCAGCATCCAGGACATCTTCAGGGAGTGAAGCTCAAAAGGTGGCATTCATCATCATATATAACCTCCATCACCCAGGACTTGCCCTCTTCTCATTGCCACCCTCAGGGAGGAGGTACAGGAACTTTCCGCACAGATACTGTTGCTGCCCAAGTTGGGACCTGGCCGGATTCGAATTTGGGACCTTTTGCCTTGAAGTCCAGTGCTGATGTCACTATACCACCTGCTAGTCCAGAGACTGAATGTGTGTGTGTGTGTGTGAATGTGTGTGAGTGTGTGTGTGTGTGTGTGTGTATTAACTGTTATTTATAGTTTTTATTATTATGTATTGTAAGTTACTGCCGCCACACAACAAATTTCATGACCTATGCCAGTGATATTAAATCTGATTCTGATTATGTACAAATAGCAGATATTAATAAACAAGAACCACTCTTCATTTCATAATGTAAATAGCAAATTGCAAACAGTAATCAGTTTGAAGTTAAAAAGCCACCTTTGCAAATAAACAATGCTGTTTGTGGAAGACCTGTGAAGAGGTATGGATTGTAGAGAGAAGTGTGCAAATACAAGACAACGGGTTTATGTTAATTACCATGCATCAAACCGGTAACATGAGTTAAGTTATTTGCATCATTAGGACTTGTGTTCAAGGTGACAGACCAGACTGATGTTGTCACTTAGCATATCAAACATGGTCACAGTTATAGATGTAATCAGTAGTTGGGACATTTGTGTACTCAGCTCTGACAACATTAATTGTGGGTGTCTGGGATCTCTGGCTCCAGAAGCTTTTAGGTCATCTCTGTGAATTACTTCGTCTCAACAAATGTGTTTGAACATTCATATGCGTCTCCCGTATGTAAATACATAATTGAAAGGAAGCATTGTCAACCCAAAATATTAATGTAAGTTATGTCATTTAACAGTGAAAATTGTATTGAATTATATATTGTTACCTTTGATCTTGTGTTTCTTAGATTTACTGTGAATGCCAACAAAAAAATGGTGACATATATATATTTTTATGTGAACTCTGAACTTAAGAGTATAAGAATATAATGTGCTTTTAATTTGTGAGATTCTACCACAAGGGTCACCAGAATCATGTCTGCATGTTGTGCTGAAGAAAGACATGTACAGCACCAATGTCATTGTCTCTCCAGTGACTTTGTTCATTGTGTGGTCTGCACAATTCCTCATCAGCAACAATTCTTCGGGTGTGTTCATGACTTGCAGCAAGACATTTCGAAGCAAAACTTAGTCTCTTCTGGGCCTCCTTGGCTTAGCCATCAAGAGGAGTTTGGGTTAATTTATGAAGACAAAAAACATAAATTTGTCATATGGTCCTTCGGATGGAGAAAGATGACTGAAATGCTGAAAAATATAGATCTGATTTGGATGACAGGAAACCAAAACCGAGATTTGTAGGATTCTGTTGAGGTCGGATTTCTGAGTGAAAGGAGCCAAGAAAAGGAAATGGAATTCACTGGCAGGTCAAAAAGCCACGAAGGGCTGAATGGCCTCCTTCTCTTCCTATGTACCATTACAAAAGAAAATTGGACTCTAGGGCAACAGTAGGAATTAGTAGAACAGCTGATGCTTTATTCAGAAAGAAACTATCTGATAACATGGTGAGGAGAAATAGTAAATAAAGTATTAGAACCCTTCCTATTTTTATGCTTTCGGATAGGAAGAAGCTTCTTGCACTGTGAAGGTTTGCTCAAGTGTAGGAAGAAACATCAACATAACATCAATCCAAGTGCTCAAGGAAGCTATGGAACTAGTTGCAGAATCAAAATTGTCTATTTTAAATGAGAGCCCTCACTAATACTTCCTCAATGAAAGGCAAATGCAATATTGGCATTCATTTCAAAAGGACTGGAATATAAAAGCAAGCATGTAATGTTGAGGCTTTATAAGGCAGTGGTCATACCGTATTTGGAATATGGTGAGCAGTTTTGGGCCCCCTATTTTTAAAAAATGTTTGCTGGCTTTGGGGAGGGTCCAGAGGATGTTCACTAGAATGATACTGGGAATGAAAGAGTTAATAAACATGAAGAATTTGATGGCTTTGGGCCTATACTCGCTAGAGTTTAGAGAATGGGGGGGATTGGTGAGGGATCTCATTGAGTCTTATCCAATCTTGAAAGGCCTAGATAGAGTGGATGTGGAGAGGATGTTTCCTACAGTGGAGGACTCTAGGACTAGCAGGAGAATGGGGTTGAGAGGAATAATAGATCAGCCATGGCAGAGCAGACTAGACGGGTTGAATGGCCTAATTCTGCTCCTATGTGTTATGGTCCCTGTGGTCCTATCCTAGGAGGTATCTCTCACATCCTATTTGCATCTTCATTTCTAATCTGCAAAGTCGATGAAAACTCCAGATCTCTTGCTTTTATTCCCTGCCTTAGGATCAAAGGAAACTCACTCCCACTCTGGCTTTATGGCATCACAAGTAGCCAATGAAGCAATCATGGGAAACACAGACTCTTTCACGCATGGTGCAGGTGTTGGTTGATGGTCAGTGTGTGAAGTGGTGCAATCCTTTTGTCACTAGGCAGAGCCCATGTACTACAAAAACATTGTCTTCAGCTTCCTAACACCTCCCCAAAAGCTCCTTTTCCACTTCAGTCAGTCTTTGATGAAAGATTGCTGGGAGTCGGTTGAAATATTTTGTTTCTTCAGGAATGCTCTGAGCACATCTTGAATCTTTTCCTCTGTCTGCCTGGTAATCGCTTCCTGAGATTGAGCTCAGAATAAAGCATCCTTTCCAAAGTCTGCCTAATTGGAAACGTAGAGGAGGCTTGACCGAAAAGTAGAGATGATTTAGCAGTAAATGATATTTTACTAATAAACTACAAAATAACAAGCCACAAGGAGCCAGAAAACAAGAGAGAACAGTTACTTAAAACGACAATGCCACAAGGTAAGTGAAGGCTAGGAGCAAATGGTTGAGGCTGTCTAGTTCGTATCTGAGGACAAGGATTGTGGATCAGAGCTAGGTTTAAATAGGCTGCAGGTGATATGGTGGAAACAAGTGGCAGGTGACTCCTGTTAGTTGGGTGGATTGGAGACTGGGAGGTGTCTGCCTATGCAAGCCTGACACTGCCTAGCTGTCTTGACTTGCTGTAACAAGATCTAAAATTGTGGATATTGGCATGGGGGAGGATTTTGACATTGATTTTCAGGCTCTCTCAGTGAAGTTGGAAGATTTTAAGGAGGCAGTATTGGTGGTGCTTTTCCATAGCCCTGAGGTGCCTGCTGCAGGTCTCAGAAGTGTATAGGAGGGTAGGGTTCACTGCTGCCTAGTAGATCGTGAATTTAGTGCCATATCTAAGCTCTTAATCTGCAAATAAAATTCCCTGGAGTTAACCAAAGACTGTGTTGGCACATTGAAAGCAGGGTGAATTTCATCACGGCATGGGGCACCAGGAGCAAGTTAGATGAGAGGTGCTAATCCCAATGTAGAACCTTTTCAAACACTCGAAGTTTGTATTGTCCCAGGAGACCACATAAGGGGCAATGGTGCACTGTACACAGAATGTGCTATCACTGTCAACGTATAGACCCAAGGACATGGAGAATGCATGGAATGATACAAATATACTGTAAGGAATGCAACGTAGGTTGAGGAACTTTGTCTTGCAGTTGCTAAGGATAAGGCCTATCCCATCATGCTCCAGTAAACATGACAGTGAGGGCGTCAAACTGAACATTCACGCAAAAAGTTGAGGACAGGCTTTGAAGCAACTCGGTTCTCTAGCGTAGTCACTGTAGGTTAAACGGCATCAGCTCTGAAGATGCTCAGAGGTGATATTGCAGCAGGACAGACTGACAACAAACAGTGTTGAGACAATGACATAGCCTCGTTTAACGGTACTCTTCACTGAGAATGAAGTATTCAGTATTCTTCACTGAGAATGACGCTGATGTTGACCTATTATTTAGTATCATTGCTTGCATGTGTGAGATTTTTCAAATTTTATTTCAGGGATACAGCACAGAACATGCTCTCCCAGCACACCAAGCTGCAGCACCCAACATCCCACCTATTTTCACCCTTGCCTAAATCTCAGGACAATTTACAATGACCAATTAACCCACTAACCAGTACGTCTCTGGACTGCAGGAGGAAACCAGAGCACCCGGAGGAAACCCACACGCACATGGGAAGAACGTACAAACTTTCTCACGGAAGATGCCGGAATTGAACGCTGAGCAGTAATATAGTGTTTCACTATCCTCCAGGTTACCTCTAAATGGAGGTACCTCTAGGTTACCACTATCTCTAAATGGAGATGAACTCTGTGGGCAGCTGAATTTGAGGAGCGTGTTTGCCAGTCCCATCAAATGAGGGGAGTAAGAGCCTTAGGTTGTTTTGAAAAGACCAAGTGAGGATAGTTGGTCCTGCCTCTTTGGGATTGTTGCACACTGAAGATCATGTTCACCATGCTTCAGGGCACTGAGTGTAGGAGAAAGGACTTTATGTTATAGTTGTACAAGGTATTGGTGAGGCCTCACCTGGAGAACTGTTTATAACTCTGTCAAAGGAAAGATGTTGATAATCAGTAAAAATTGCAAAGAATATTTACAAGAATATTGCCAGAACTCAGTTATAGCGAAGAGTCTGGGTGGGTTAGGAGTTGGGTAGAATTGTTCTCCGATCTTGGCAATTTACTTGCAAACATTTTATCAGCATATGAGGAGACATCATCAGTGTGCTGTTACTTGTGATGTGCCCTCTGAATGGTTGGCCTTTATATACTTACCCATCAGCCGATTGGTTGTCATTTCAGCAACTCAATAGTGATATGGGGGGAATCTCGTCACTGGTTGCATGGCAAACTTCATGCACTATGGTCTGAAACTTTGCCCACATTGGCTCATGAATAGAATCCAGGTCCATGTGATTCTTTACAGAATTGTTCACGGAAGACCACGCTTCTAGGAATTCTCCTCCGTGCCGCATGTTTGATTGTGCTGTAACTTTTACAGATGCCCAGTGGAATTTGTGCCCCTCTCGTGGGTAGAGACCAGGGAGAGTTGGTCACGCTGCTTTCCAGTCAGTTGATATTCATGGATCCCCGTGGATAGATCTGGCCATCGTAATATTTGCTGGGGTCCCCGCATTGGGTTTTATAGACCACACTGGTCTTGCCTAGTGGCTAGGTTTATTCTTTAGGCCTGCAGAGTACTCTCCTCAATGTTGCTGTTGGTTTATGCGCAATCAGAATTTTATGTTCCTGGAGCAGTCGGGCTGTCATTTCCAAGGTATTTTGAATGTACGGAAGGAGAACCTTTCTTCTTGGTTGGAACATTATTGAGCTCGTTGGCATCTCGTAAGAAGTCCCGCGGGTATCCGTTACATGCCAAGAGATGTTTCTCCTCTTCCTCCTTTAGTTCGGCTGTGCTGCAGTGTGTCTCCGCTCTTCAGGCTAGGAATCTATTCCTTCGAGTGTAGGAGACTGAGAGTTGGCCTTACAGATGTGTATAAGATCATGGGGGGTGGTCATAGCCAGGGAGAAGGCACACCTAGAGGAGTGGAAGGAAAAGCTGAGGAGCATAGATTTAAAAAGTTTAAAATGGACAGGAAGGGCAATGTCTTCACAAAGAGGGTAGTGCATTCCCCCAGAGAGCAAAACTATTCCTTACTCATTTATGTTGTATCATCAGTAACATATTATATCAGTGCACATTAGGGATACAATCAGTTTTACATGGATATTGATTTCTGTGCATCATAGTCTAGTATATTCTGTAGAAATTACAAGCCCCTAATTAAAAGAATTTGGGTGGCGAGGTGGCGATTTGTCTCTACCAAAGGAGGTTTAAGGCACTGCTTCCCTCCACTAGGCTGCAGGTAACCCCTGGGCAAGGTGTAACACCTGCTTAGCCCGCAACCCCCTTTCCCACTAATCAGGGTCAGGTGAAGCCATGGGAGCAGGCAGTGGATGGTCGTACGAGCAGCCGGTGCAGATCTCAGGTCCTGGTTATGTGACCACTGACACCAGGCAGACAATCTCTGAAGAGCATTGATAATGGCTGGGGTTATCCATCTTATAAAGATACTACCCAGAAGAAGGCAGTTGGAAATGACTTTTGTAGAAAAAAATTGTCAAGAACAATCATGGCCATGGAAGGAATAAAAACAACAGATGGAGAGACAGATTAAAGGCAGATGGACGACCACGTCATGTGACATGGCACATGATAATAATGATGATGATGATGATGATGATACTTTTAGCCCTTAAAAATAGAAATATCTTCCTCAGGGTCATAGAGAAGTATAGCTCAGAAGCAAGCCCTTTGGTCCATCTGGTCCATTCTAAAGAATTCCAACTTCCTACTCCATCGACTGAGTGTAGAAAAGAGGTGAGAAGATTAGATATTTTGATATTATTTGAGATTTTTTTGGGTGGGTATTTGCTGGGTATACCTCCTGTCTCTTGCTCCACTCTCCAGCTCAGTAGATGGCAGTAATGCACTTTACTGACATTAAATTTTACAAGAAGAAGAGGAAGAAATGAAGGGTAAATGTTGGCTTAATGACTAAACCGAGCCTGACTAGATTTTTGCCTCCAGCTTGTTCATGTACAGCCAAGCAAACAACTTTTTATCTCTACCTTGCTTCAATTGAGAAATATGAATATAACTCTGCTCTTAACAATGTGTATTTTAATAACATTCCTTTATTAACTTATCAAAACAAACCTCAAGGACTGAATTAAGCAGGTCTATAAAAAACTGGTTATTGTAAAGCTGCATAAGTGAAATTTGTTTAGTCTACAATGCTAATGTTAATCCCTGAGACTGGTTGTGTACCTGTATCCTTCCTAACCAGCCCTGGACTCCACTGTGTCTTGATATCAATTAGATTTAACATTCAGTAATACATGTCAAAGGTGAATATTATGAGTGGGCTGAATTTAAGACTTGAAACTGCTGCTTCAGTAACTTATTCATATTTTGATGTTTATACAGGAATGTCATTAAAATAAGCATTAATTATTAATATCATTGTACGAACAGCCAACCTTTCTACCAGAATGCTAAAGGTTAGGCAGCATCTATGGATAGTCAACATTTCAGGCCCACACCCTTCTTCAGGACTTGACTAAGTTTGGTCAAATTCATAAAATCACAGTATGCACCATGGGAACGAGTCATTCATTCATGCTGCTCTTTGTTGGTGATTATGCATCATCAACGATTAACTGGGCTCTGAAAACCCACACTCATTCCACAATCATACTTCCTTTATTTGTATACAAGGAGAACAGCATGGGCCCTGTCACCACACTGTTATCAGTCTGAATAGAGAAATTACATTTTTACACAGAATGAGACTGGCTGTTACAAATATTGACCATTTGGAGAACTGTGTGTGGTCAAATTCCTTACTTGCAAGATCAATCGCCAATCATAATGCCGATGTTAAAAGTCACGAGAAACTGATAACGTTTAGAAGTTAGTAAAGCAATTGTCCTCTAGTTGGTACTAAGTGTGTCCCTTGCATTTTTGGATAAGATCCTTGTCGTTTCTGTATGCCAAAATGCCTCCAGTTCGCTACCACACAAGGGGAAGCTATGCACTTCAAAGACCTTCCTTGCCTGGGCTGTTGGCACGCTATCTGTAATCTACCCTGGCCTTGGCATTGTGTTAACACTTGCCTTGCCACAACTTACACCCTTGTGCCCTGTGAACTTTAACTTATCCTATCAGCATACAGTACATCTAAATTCATCATCATCATGAGGTGCATCATATGATGTGGGCGCTCATAGCTTTAACCATGGTGGTTCTTGGCAAAACCAGTACAGAGCTGGTTTGCCATTACCTTCTTCTGGGCAGTGTCTTTACAAGATGGGTGACCCCAGCCATTATCAACACTCTTCAGAGATTGTCTGCCTGGCATCAGTGGTCGCATAACCAGAACTTGTGATCTACACCAGCTGCTCATACAACCATCCACCTCCTGCTCCCATGGCTTCACATGACCCGGACTGGGGGACTAAGCACCCTTGTCCAAGGGTGACCTGCAGGCTAACAGAGGGAAGAAGCACCTTAAACTTCCTTTGGTAGAAACCTACCTCCACCCGCCTCCCTCTTCAACATTACTCCTCATCATTAAGCAGTTCTTTGTTACATTTATTATACCAATCACTCAGCCACTCCATATTATAATGAGCTTTTAATACTTACCATCATTTGAATAAAATCTTCCTCCTGAATTCTCAGTGACTCTAATGTTTAGTCCTTTTCCATAAGAGGAGAGTCTTCTACTCTAAGTCCATCCTTTTGAAACCTATTAAAGTACTCTATGAGGTTATCCTTATCTTTTCTAGATTAGAAAGGGGCACAATCATGAGTTAATTAGGTGCCCCAAAATAACAAGAAAGATAGCCTGCTCTGGGGTAACTGAGGAACTAATCTACAGTTTCTGGGTAAAGGTCATAAACTATCAAGATTGGTTCTTCCGGCTTGGTTTCTAATTGCACTGCCTGATTACTCCAGTACAGAAAGTGACCATAAATGCCATTTGCCTCCTCCCCTGTAGCTCTACAACTTTTGCCTCTTACCTACACAATGGGGGTATTTAATTCAAAGGATTAAATTTGGTCTGCTTGAGGTGTCTGCGATGACTGAAGAAGTCAAAATGATGAATGGAAAGACAATATAGGTGACGTGGAAGAAGAAAAGCCATTTCTTTTGATGACAGAGTCCAGCAGTGTATCACTTGGCAGAAATAAAAGAGAGTTCTGCAGCTGAACAAGGACTGTGTCAGTAAGATGCTTGCCCCTGCAGCATTCAGTAGCATCCAAGGATGACCCATTGCACATCTCTCTGCACCTACTGTGGGGCTCATCGAGGAAAGTACAGGTCTGGGACCAGGAACGAGGGCTGAAGATGCTGACCGTATTGGAACCTTGGAGTGGGGAGGTAACTCTAAGCTGAGGCCTATGGCTGTCGGAGTATGTTTGGAGAGAGGGATCTAAAGAGTTGTCAGGTGGGGGATATTAGTGATTGGCATTGGCTGTGATGGTAGCAGAACATATATCATTAGTGCAAAAATTCAGAATTCAAAGTACTTCTAATATCTAATTATGTATGCAGTACACAACCCTGAGATTTGTCTTTCCACTGACAGCCACAAAACAAAGAAACACCATGGAACCAATTCAAAGAAAACATTAAACACCCAACAGCAAAAAAAAAAGAACAAATCGTGCAAATGGCAAAAAATAAGTGAAAAACACAGAATATAAAACATCCAACCGCAGAGACATTGAAACAGTCTAGGTATGTTCAGTTCAGTTTGTTGACTGCAGGCTGCAGAGTCAGGGCACCCTGATAAAAATCATACTAAACGGAATAAAAAAGGGAGTAACTGGAAACCAGAAACATAGATAAGATGAACTACAGAGTCCAAACACAAACTGCACCAACTAAACCTTGCCCAAGACCCAAGACTCTGGTAACATCCAACGAGCGGGAGAGAGAGACAAGTCAAATGCAGGCACCTTCCTCTAGTAGCAGCGAGTGAGAGAAAGAGAGAGGGAGGCTGGTGAAACGCAGGCAGATGGCTCTGAATATGTGCTCACCCTCTGCTCTCATCAACCTTGCTCATGTATGCTGTACATCTTCCTATGTACAGCGTAGGGACAGGCCGCTTAGTCCGAGATCCCAGCCAGTGATTGACAAGAGACTGGGGTCTGATCAGGGTGAGAAACACAGTAGGGAAAGCACAGCCCATGGTTGGATGTAAAGATCTAGGTGGGAAGGAGTAGGAAATAAAAGGGTTCAGGAGAAAGCCTGCAGATGCTGGAACTCTTGAGCAACACACACAAAATGCTGGAGGAACTCAGCAGATTTAATCAGCATCTATGGAGGGAAATAAACAGCCAACATTTTGGGCCAAGATGGTTTATTCCCAACCATCGGTGCTGCATGACCTGCTGTGTTCCTCCAGCATTTTGTATGTGTTGGTTGGGATTTAAATGGGAGTTCCCTGGGTTGCATTCAAGTCAAGTCAAGTCAAGTCACTTTTTATTGTCATTTCAACCGTAACTGCTGGTACAGTACACAGTAAAAACAAGACAACATCTTTCCGGACCATGGTGCTACATGAAACAGTACAAAAACTGTACACTGAACTACATAAAAACAGCACAAAAAAAACTACACTAGACTACAGACCTACCCAGGACTGCATAAAGTGTACAAAACAGTGCAGGCATTACAATAAATAATAAACAGGACAATAGGGCAGTAAGGTGTCAGTCCAGGCTCTGGGTATTGAGGAGTCTGATAGCTTGGGGGAAGAAACTGTTACATAGTCTGGTTGCGAGAGCCCGAATGCTTCGGTGCCTTTTCCCAGATGGCAGGAGGGAGAAGAGATTGTATGAGGGGTGCATGGGGTCCTTCATAATGCTGTTTGCTTTGCGGATGCAGCGTGTAGTGTAAATGTCCGTGATGGCGGGAAGAGAGACCCTGATGATTCCAGTACTGCATCCAAACCTCTTTAAACTGCGTTGCTGCAGGGACTGCCACACAGTGAAAGATCTGCAGTTCCAGAATGACTCAAATGGGAGCTCTTCAGACTAGTGTGACTGCCTTTCCTGAGCAGCACTCAAACAATTTGTTTTATTGACCATTATGTCAGCCATTTGGTAACAAATGCAGAAATCACTTCCTCAGCAAAAGAACTATCGACAACGGAAATGCTTATTGAATTTCTGCTTCAGCATGATTCTACCTGGAAATGATTTCAAGGCCTCTGTACTCCAGAAAAAAGTGACTTTCAAACTTTGCGACCAGCTTTCTTAGTCTAACTGACCGGAGTTCTCCTTGCTTTCACATTCCCGCTCTGCCTTTAGCTCTTTGTGACGGCTTTATTAAATACCTCCTGTACCTTATAAAGCAGCCACTGAGTGTAAGTGTGTGGTCTTCTGCTGCTGTAGTCCATCCACTTCAAGGTTCAACTTATCGTGCATTCAGAGGTGCTCTGCCACAAGCCATGTGTGGTTCTTTGAGTTACTGTCACCTTCCTGTCAGCTTGAACCAGTCTGGCCATTCTCCTCTGACCTCTTCCATTAACAAGGAGTTTTCACCCATAGAACTGCCTCTCACTGGATTTTTTTTTTGTTTTTCCACCATTCTTTGTAAACTTTGGAGACCGTTCTGTGTGAAAATCCCAGGAATTCAGCCGTTTCTGAGATACTCAAACACCCCGTCCAGCACCAACAACCATTTCACAGTCAACGAATTTCGATCATATTTCTCTCTCATTCTGATATTCGGTCTGAACAACAAATTAACCCATTGGCCACGTCTGCATGCTTTTATGCATTGAGTTACTGCTCCTTGACTGGCTGATTAGGTATTTGCATTGATGGTCGGTGTATAGGAGTACCTTACAAAGTGGCCACTGAGTGTCCTGACGAAGGGTCTCGGCCCGAAATGTCGACTGTACTTCTTCCTATAGATACTGCCTGGCCTGCTGCATTCCACCAGCGTTTTGTGTGTGTGACTGAGTGTATATCTTGCTTCCTGTACAAAAGTTGGGATTGAGTTAAATATTGCAAGTTGTATTTCCTGATTTAGACTAAACACTCATTAACCATTCTGCAGTCTGATTGGCTAAAGTGTAGTGTCCAGATCCCCAACGGCAGAGTCTACCTGATCATAACAAAAGCCTGTGAAGGGTCAGGGGTCATTTGTGAAGTGCAAAGGGGCACCTCATCCCGTTCATTCACCACTGAGGTCAAAATCCAACTTAACTTAGTCAGGTGACCAGCTGTGTTTTTGTCATAGAAACAATGAAGTAATATTGGCTCAGTGTCATCTTCTGCTCATGAAAACCTGTGTGGAACAATGAAATGTTACAATGGAATGGGATAAGTTTAATGTCAGTAGTGTACAAACACAGCAGCAAGCTCAATTCAAATGTCAAAATGAATAAAGATCAAATATAATAATAATCTGTTTTTAATGGATTTTGATTATTTAGCATTCTATCTACCCGAGGGTATAAACTGTGAACTATGGTTCCATGAAGTACTGTACATCAACTATGTAAATACATATTCTTACTCTTTGCATAAATATCATATTATGACATTATTCCACTTCTCACAAAGTGAAAGTGGACAAACTGGTTAATAAGTAAAGTAGCACGAGGTTGGCTGAGTCAAACAACTTGCTTTTTGGGTGATATATTAAACTGGGTGGGTGGTGGGGAGGAGATACATCTCCACCAAAGGAGGTGTAAGGTGCTTCTTACCTCCGCTATCCTGCAGGTCACCCTTGGGCAAGGTGTAGCACCTGCTTAGCAACTCTCCCCTTCCTCCCACCAACCAGGGTCACGTGAAGCCATGGGAGCAGGTGGTAGACGGTTGTAAGAGCAGCTGGTGCAAATCACCAATCCTGGTTATGTGACCACTAATGCCAGGCAGACAATCTCTGAAGGGTATTGATAATGGCTGGGGTCACCCATCTTGTAAAGACACTGCCCAGAAGGAGGCAATGGCAAACCACTTCTGTAGAAAAATTTGCCAAGAACAATCATGGCCATGGAAAGACCATGATCTCCATGTCATTCAACATGGTCAATGACAATGATGATTAAACTGGGATCCCACCTGCTTTCTTGGGTAGATGTAAAAATTCCCACCACACTTTTCAAAATGAACTCTCTAAGCGGATATATACTGCCCAACCAACATCACTAAACTGTTTAATGGCTCCTATTCCTGTCAATGAGACCTTGCATGATTTATCTGCCTTTTTCATACCCTAAACATCTTGTGATCTCCTAAGGTTCTGTAAACAAAACACTATATAAATCCGTATCTCTCCACCCGAGTTATTAGTGCTGCATATGGTAGGCAGTAGGTGATCAGGGATGACCCATCAATTAACAATCGAAAGAGGCCATTCTGCCCCTTACATCTATGCAATCATTCCCAGCCACATCTGAACAGCAGATACCTATCTCGGTTCCACAAAGTTTACTCTGCAAGAATCTGTCAATCTCAGTTTTGTGATCCTCAGGTGACATTGTATTTCCTCGACCCTGACTTTGCATCTCCTCTCGGGGAGGGAGTGACAAATATTTGTATGAACTTATTCTTCCTGAATGACCTGTTCCTAATTTTAAAGGACTGCCTCAGCAAACAAAATTACTGCTTCCTATATACCCCACGAAATCCTTTAATCATCTTTAACTTATCGATGGTACTTCAATCTCCCAAAGTCAAGGCAGCGTATACAATCCGCTGGAGAAACTGAGGAGCACAGGTGCTACTTCACCCATTGAGATCTTCCAACAGCATCAGCAGTCTCTTGTACCTTCAAGACAGCACATACTTTCTGATACAAGGCTTAGATCTGCACCATCAACAGTTATTCCACTACACTCAGAGCCAGATCATAGATATAACCATATAACAATTACAGCACGGAAACAGGCCATCTCACCCCTTCTAGTCCGTGCCGAATGCTTACTCTCACCTAGTCCCACCAACTTGCACTCAGCCCATAACCCTCCATTCCTTTCCTGTCCATATACCTATCCAATTTTACTTTAAATGACAATACCGAACCTGCCTCTACCACTTCTACTGGAAGCTCGTTCCACACAGCTACCACTCTCTGAGTAAAGAAGTTCCCCCTCATGTTACCCCTAAACTTTTGCCCTCTAACTGTCAACTCATGTCCTCTTGTTTGAATCTCCCCTAATCTCAATGGAAAAATCCTATCAACATCAACTCTATCTATCCCCCTCATAATTTTAAATACCTCTATCAAGTCCCCCCCCTCAACCTTCTATGCTCCAAAGAATAAAGACCTAACTTGTTCAGCCTTCCTCTGTAACTTAGGTGCTGAAACCAAGTAACATTCTAGTAAATCTTCTCTGTACTCTCTCTATTTTGTTGACATCTTTCCTGTAATTCGGTGACCAGAACTGTACACAATACTCCAAATTTGGCCTTACCAATGTCTTGTATAATTTTAACGTTACATCCCAACTCCTATACTCAATGCTCTGAATTTATAAAGGCCAGCATACCAAAAGCTTTCTTCACCACCCTGTCCACATGAGATTCCACCTTCAGGGAACTGTGCACCATTATTCCTGGATCGCTCTGTTCTACTGCATTCTTCAAGGCCCTACCATTTACCATGTATGGTGCTGTTTGACCTGCTGAGTTCCTCCAATAGATAATTCCAACATTTTCAGCTTCTTGTGTCTCTGCAGTACACATGTGATCTATACAATCTGTTCTCAAATTTTAGTGTTGTTTGTCTCAAAACAAGATCTATTGTGGCATTCTATGATATGCATAACAGTTACATTTATGGTGACTTCTGCAACAGGTTCAGTGTCTGACACCATATAAAAGGTGCTGAATAAATGGGAAGGGAATACACCTCACTGATCAAATCACAAAATCAGTTCAGATGCAAAAGTAAATGCTGAAAGAAATCAGTCAGTCAAGAGCATTTGTGGACAGAGAAACCAATTAACATTTAAAGTCAAAAACCCTTTTCAACAGAACAGAGAAAGAGGAAAGCGAAGATAGTCTAACTACCAGAGAAGATGGAAGAGAGGAGTGGGTGGAACAAAGGGGATATCAGTGAGATGGTGAAATGATGTAGCCATTGAATAGACCACTAAGAAAGATGAGGTATCCCATCATACAGAGTGTGAGATGGAGCCAAATAATGAGACATTAGAACAGGTGATCAAAGAGAGAAGTATCCTAAAGTTCAAGAGAAGTAGAGAAAGACAGAAAATTCCGGAGCTCAAGCATCACATAGCTGAAGGAATTTTAGAGAGAAAAAAATAACGAAGCCTAACTTTCTCTCAGGGGACTGGTGGGTGCTGTTGTGACCAATGATGACAGGAGACCTGTGCAGGGGAGTTTTTAAAGTGGAAAAGCCATTGTGATTCCACTCTCTTGCCCTCGGAAGTCCGGGTCCAATGGTACAACAAGCATCACAAACTGGGGTCTTCCTTGGTTGCAGTGGGTGACCATAATGTCTTCTTTGCCTTGTCATTCCCTTCTCAGAACCACCGCCCAGGCCATTGGAACTCACCGTAGATCCCATCTGCCCAGTCTGCTGGTTCAGATGTTAGGACAAGCATGTCCCTATCTTACCGGGGTACGAGGCCACCACCTACCCTCACCTGTTCAGCGGTGCACCAGGGTGTGGCCAGTCTCACATGCAAACAGCTTCTTGGAGCCGCATGTGAGGGTTGAGTGTCCAGGAGAGACCCAAGGTGAGTGAGCTGTCCCAGAATAGACATGACAGGCTCCTTCACCAGAAGAGCTAACCCCCCCCCCCAGACACCCGTACGTTGTAACCTCAGGGGATTATACAGATGTAAATTAAGATTTGGAAATGGAACTAAGGAGGGAAATGGATGGAAAACATTTTAGATCCTTTCCCCTTAAGAGATGCTGCTCGACCCACTGACTTCCCCCACATACCTCTGGATTTGCTTCAAATTCAGGCATCTATACTCTCTTGTACCTCTGCGGAAATGAAACAAGCCAGTATAAATTCAAAACAGAGTTGTGTCTCTTCTTGAGATGAGTGATTAATCTGTGTATTCATTGTTTGAAATCAACTCTTAGAATGGAGTATGACCAGCAAGGTCAGTCTTTATGACCAGCATTTATCCCCTGTTAAGGACAAAGGTCCTGGGTTTGTTGTCAATCTGCTACACCTTTCTCAGCTCTAACATGCAGAGTAGCAGTTAGCACGACACTATTACAGTTCGGGTTGTTTCGGAGTTTGAAGTCTAGTTCCAACACCATTCTGTAAGGAGTTTCTATATGTTCTTCCCACAGTCCGAAGATATGCCAGGTAGGTTAATTGGTCATTATAAATTGTCCTATTATCAGGTTAGGGTTAATTTGGGTTGTGGGGTTGCTGGGGCAGTGTGGCTCGAAGGCCCGGACGGGCCAACTCTGAAAAGTATTCATCCCCCCCCCCCTTGGAAATTTTCATGTTTTATTGTTTTACAACATTGAATCACAATGGATTTATTTTGGCATTTTTGACACTGATCAACAGAAAAGACTCTTTCATGTCAAAGTGAAAACAAATTGGTCTAAATTTATTACAATTATTGAACATAAAATAATTGATTGCATAATTAATCACCCTCTTCAAGTCGGTCTTTAGTAGATGCACCTTTGGCAGCGATTACAGCCTTGAGTCTGTGTGGATAGGTCTCTATCAGCTTTGCACATCTGGACACTACAATTTTTCCCCATTCTTCTCTACAGAACAGCTCAACCTCTGACAGATTGCTTGGGGATTAGTGAACAGCCCTTTTCAAGTCCAGCCACAAATTCTCAATTGGATTGAGGTCTGAACTCTGACTTGGCCACTCCAAGAGATTAACTTTGTTGTTTTTTAGCTATTCCTGTATAACTTTGGCTTTGTGCTTGGGGTCATTGTCTTGCCAGAAAACAATTTTCTCCCAAGTTGCAGTGCTCTTGCAGACTGCATCAGGTTTTCCTCCAGGATTTCCTGCATTTCGCTGCATTCATTTTACCCTCTACCTTCACAAGCCTTCCAGGCCTACCGCAATGAAGCATTCCCACAGCATGATACAGCCACCAGCATGCTTCATGGTAGGAATGGTGTGTCTTTGACGATGTGCAGAGTTTGGCTTACACCAAACATAACGTTTAGTCTGATGGCAAAAAAGCTCAATTTTGATTTCATCAGACCATAGAACCTTCTTCCAGCTGACTTCAGAGTCTCCAACGTGCCTTCTGGAAAACTCCAGCTGAGGCTTCATGCAAATTCTTTTCAACAGTGACTTTCTCTTTGCCACTCTCCCATAAAGCTACAACTGGTGAAGCAACTAGGCAATAGTTATTGTATGTGGAGTCACTCCCTTCTCAGCCACTGAAGCTTACAACTCCTCCAGAGCTGTTATTGATATCTTGGTGGCCTTCCTCTCTTCTTGCAGGGTCACTCAGCTTTTGAGGATGACCTGCTCAAGGCAGATTTACAACTATGCCATATTCTTGCCATTTCTTGATGATTTACTTAACTGTACTCCAAGGGATATTCAATGACTTGGAAATATTCTTGTATCCATCCTGATTTGTGCTTTCAAATAACCTTTTCGCGGAGTTGCTTGGGGTGTACTTTTGTCTTCATGGTGTAGTTTTTGCCAGGATACTGACTCACCAGCAGTTGGACCTTCCAGATACAGGTGTATTTTTATTGCAATCAATTTGAACACGTTGACTACACACGGTGATCTCAATTTAACTAATTATGTGACTTCTAAAGCCAATTGGCTGCACCAGTGGTGATTTAGTCCGTCATTTTAATACTTATGCAATCAATTATTTTGCAGTTTATATTTGTCATTAATTTACATCTCTTTCTAGAGATCTGTTTTCACGTTGACATGAAGGAGTCTTTTTCTGTTGATCAGTGTCAAAAAAACCAAATTAAATCCACTGTGATTCAATGTTTTTAAAACAATAAAACATGAAAACTTTCAAGGGAAGGGGTGAATGCTTTTTATAGGCACTGTAAATAAATAAGTGAGAGGATTTCAGAGGGGAAGGGTGAGAGATCATATCTAACTTCAGGCAGGTACCCAGTGCCCTATACCTGCAAAACCCAGGCCACTGTTAAATTCCACTACACTGGCACAAGAGATTTTGGAAATCCAGAGTTACGCACACAAACTGCTTGAGGAACTCAGCAAGTGAGGCTGCATCTGGATGAAGACTTTTGACTGTTTATTCCCCTCCATAGATGCTGCCTGAGCTGCTGAGTTCCTCCAGTATTTTTTGGATTATTCTAATAAATTCCAAACTTGCTACGTTAATCAACCACAAGAGGACAGTGGCACTTTGAGAAGATCTGATGCAATTGCTTCCACTGAACACCAGATGGCACCAGATCACCTTTTCTTCCCATTTCTGTCACGCTTGAGGCAATTTTAATTCGTTCTTTCAATCCCTGTTCATCTCCCATTGATCTGTTTTGCAAAAAGACCCTGCAAGATGCAGTACAAGTGTAGCTGGTTCACCATTTCATGGCTTTGAAGACGATCCTAAGGATGAAGAAGTCAGCCTGCTTTGATTTCTTTTCTATTGCACAGCAAATATCTGTGCAAAGTGGTGAAACATTTTCAATTTCAGACCTTCATTGCCAACAGCCTCAGGGCTATCAGTAGTAATCATCCTGAAAGAACAATTCCCATTGGAATAGAAGTATACTTAGCTGCTTAAAACAAAATCTTAAAACAACTTTAAAATATATTTTGTAAATGTCAAGGTCTGTCCATTTTGGGAAATAAATGAACGGGGAAAGGTGAGCTAGGTATTAGAGCATAACATAAGAACTTAAGAGATAGGAGCAGGAGTAGGCCAATCGGCCCCTCAAGCCTGCTCCGCCATTCAACAAGATCATGGCTGATCCAATCTTAACTCTAGATTTCACCGAATCCCACAAGGCAACAGTATCAACCAACAGGGCACCATGCCTCCCATTTTATTTTATTATTCATCCCGCCCAAACCGATGTGATCACCCGGGGGGAAAAAACCGAGTTGCCAATTGAGGAGGAAAAATCTGGAAAATTCCTCTTCGACCCATCCAGGCTATCGAAAACTGGTCCAGGAGATCACATGGCTGATCTAAACCTAGCCTCATGTCCACTTACCTGCTCGCTCACCGTATCCCCTAACGCCATTTTTATCCAGGAAAATGTCTATCTCCGTTTTGAATTTATTGATTGTAGTAGCTTCCACAGCTCTCTGGGGCAGTAAATTCCACAGCCCCACTACCCTCTGAGTGAAGAAATTTCTCCGCATCTCAATCCTGGAACGGCATCCCCTTATTTTAAGATTATGCCCCCTAGTCCTAGTTTCACCCGTCATTGGGAACATTCTCCCCGCATCCACCCGATCAAGCCCCTTCACAATCTTATATGTTTCAATAAGATCGCCTCTCATTCTTCGGAACTCCAATGAGTAGAGTCCCAATCTACTCAACCTCTCATCATACATCAACCCACCCATCCCCGGAATTAACCTAGTGAACCTTCTCTGCACTGCCTCGAGAGCCAGTATGTCCTTTCTTAAATATGGACACCAGAACTGCACGCAGTACTCCAGGTGTGGTCTCACCAATACCCGGTACAACTGCAGTAAGACCTCCCTGTTCTTATACTCCATCCCCCTAGCAATAAAAGCCAGCATTCCATTGGCCTTCTTGACCACCTGCTGCACTTGCATACAAACTTTTTGTGTTTCCTGCACCAGGACCCCCAGTTCCCTTTGCACAGAAGCACTTTCCAGTTTCTCTCCATTTAGATAATAACTTGCTCTATTATTTTTCCTGCCAAAGTGCAAGACCTCACACTTGTCAGTATTATATTTCATCTGCCAAATGTCTGCCCAATCACTCAGCCTATCTATGTCCCCCTGCAGGGTTTCAATGTCCTCCGCACTCATTACACTCCCTCCCATCTTTGTGTCATCAGCAAACTTCGATACGTTGCACTTAGTCCCTTTCTCCAAATCATTAATATAGATTGTAAAGAGTTGGGGTCCCAACACCGACCCCTGCGGAACACCTTTCTGAAAAGCCTTTGTTTGCTCTTATGCCACCTCTGAGCAGCAATGCTCCATTTTCCTTTGAGAATGGCTCAGAAACCGTCCATCATGAAATTGCCCACTGGTTGACCCTTCCCGAAACCCATCCCCCTGAAAAGAATAGTACAGTGAACATTTTTGAATGATCGCACTTGCTGCTGTGTTTACCCTCTTGATTCCCAGAGTCAATGGCCAAAGCAAATTTCAATGTTGAAGTTGTCTAAATACAGGAGGGCGGGATAATGCATTCCAGAGTGCCGCAGTGAGTCAACAAGTTCACACCACTAATGATTCCTCAGGTTAGACAGCCACATGAGCAGGGCTGTTTCTGAATTAGTTTTCAACAGCGCTGCAGAAGGCAAACATTGCGTTTCAAATCCTCCACCCTTCGTTAATCCTCTCACCGGCTTGTTTATCATTATGCACAAAGTGTTGCTGTGAGCACGCATTCAATTCCAAAATCTTCTCAGTGTTGCAAAGGAACGGAATAGTTGCGTCCCAGAAGATGGCACCTAGACCCTCTCATCCATTTTCGTAAACTTTTTTCCTTTCAACGACTTATCCAGTTAAAAGGAGACGCTTGACTCTTCCTGCAGTACCACTCTTGTCGGTGCATTGCAGACACCAGCTGCTTGCAGTGTAACACACACAAAACGCTGGAGGAACTCCGCAGGTCAGGCAGTATCTATGGAAGTAAATAAACAGTCGATGCTCCACCAGGACTGGAAAGGATGGGGGAGGTCACCAGAATAAAAAGGGAGGGGGGGGAAGAGGACAAGCTAGAAGGTGGCAGTGAAGAGGTGGTGGGAAAGTGGTGGAGAGGAAGGAATCAGAGAGCACAGTGAACCATGGAAGAAAGAGAGGAAGGAGGGGCACCAGGGGGAGGAGATAAGCAGGTGAGGAGAAGAGGTAAGAGACCAGAGTGGAGAATAGAAGAGTGAAGAGGGAGGAGAAAATTACTGGAAAGAGAAATCGATTTTCATGCCATCAGGTTGGAGGCTACCTACAGGGAAGATGAAGTGTTTCTCCTCCATCCTGAAAGTGGCCTCACTGTGGCAAAAAGGCAGGTCATGGACACACACTGTTCATTTCCACAGATGCTGCCTGACCTGCTGGGTTCTTCCAGCATTTTGTGTGTGTTGCTTCAGAATTCCAGCATCTGCAGAATCTCTTGTGTTAATAATACTTGCATTTTAAGGGGGTGTTCCCCCATGTTACCTTTGGCTCGTCTGCCATTCGTCTTTATTCTATGTCTCCAAGTTCTTGACTCTTTCTAAAGTGGGAACAGTTCTTCTTCTGTTCTGTCTCTACCCCTCATAACATGCTGTCACAACCTCCTGTCTTCCAAGGAGCATGACCCAACTTCCTCAGTCCATCCATGTAAATGACATCCCTCCTTCCTGGATTCATTTTCAGAAAGATCTCTCTAATGCTTTGGCAAAATTTATGTTGTAACCAAACCAGGGTTTTATAAAAGTTCTTTATGACGTCCTTGTTCTTGCACCTTGAATATGTCACCAAAGACACTCGCAAATTTCTACGGATTTACTGTGGAGAGCGTTCTAACCGTCTGGTATGGGAGGGGGCATGAAAGCACAGGATCGAAATATGCTGCAGAACATTATAAACTCAGTTAGCCCCATCCTGGGCACTGGCCTTCCCAACATCCTGGACACCTTCAAGGAGCAATGCTTCAAAAAGGCGGCATCCATCATCAAGGACCCCCATTACCCAGGTCATGCCCTCTTGTTATTTATTTTATTTATTGAGATACAGAGTGGAATAGGCCCTCCGGCCTTTCAAGCTGTGCCGCCCAGCAATCCCCGATTTAACCCTAATCCTATCACAGAAAAATTTACAATGACTAATTAAATTACCAACAGTACATCTTCGGACTGTGGGAGGAAATCAAAATACCTGGAGGAAACCCACATTGTCACGGGGAGAACATACCAACTCTTTACAGACAGCAAAGGGAATCTCGTTGCTAGGATCCCGATTCTATTATAAAACTGATTTATCATTCACTTTCTCAAATTACCCGGCCACTTACAGATATACTCATTACTTTCTAACAGTGCACCTATACCTAGTCCCATTTCTCATTATTGTACCCTTTTCAGAAATGTGCGATTTAATCTACAATCAGTGGCCACATTATTAGGAACCTAATGAAGTGGTCACTGAGTGTCTATTTGTGGCCGCCTGCTGCCGAAGCCCAGGTTCGATGTGTTGTGCATTGAGAAATGCTCTTCTCCACAGCACTGCTGTAGTGTCATATTTCTGTCAGCTTGAACCATTCTGGCAGTCTTCTCTGACCTCTCTCAATAACAAGACATTTTTGCTGACAGAACTGCCACTCAATGGATGATTTTGCTTTTTGGACCATTTAGGGATTGTTGTGCGTGAAAATCCCAGGAGATCAGCAGCTTCTGAGATACTCAAACCACCCCATCTAGCACCAACAATTATTACATAGTCAAAGTCACTCAGATCACATTTCTTCCCCATTCTGAATAACGTCAACTGAACCTCTTGACCATGTCTGCATGCTTTATGCATTGAGTAGCTGCCACATGATTGGCTAATTCAAAATTTGCATTAAAGAGCAGGTGTACATGTGTACCTAATAAAGTAGCCATTGAGAATGTCCAGATAACTTATACCCAGTCCGATTTCTCTGTATTTATACTCTTTCAGAAATGTCCATCTAATTTAAATTCCTTTTCCATTTGCCAAAAGCAGAATATCCCAGTGGCCAACCATTTTCATTCCTATCTCCATTCCTGTTCTGCCATGTTGGTCCATGGCCCCCTCTTCTGCCACGATGAGGCCACTCTCAGGGTGAAAGAGCAACACCTCATATTCCGTCTTAGTAACCTCCAATCTGCTGGCGTGAACATTACCTTCTCCTTCTGGTAGCTGCTTGTTTCCTTTCAGCCACCTATATTCTTCTGTTCCCCATTTTGACCTCTTACCTCTTCTCCTCACCTGCCAATCACCTGCTCTTCCTTCTTCCCTTTCTCTCAATGTCTGCCCCTCTCCTATCAGATTCCTTCCTCTCCAGCCCTTTACCTTTCTCTCCCTGCTGGCTTCACCCTCTTTCTATCCTCCTTCCCCTCCCCCTACCTTTTTATTCTGGCACCTTCCCTTTCCTTTCCAGTCCTGAAGAAGGGTATTAGACCACAATGTCAACTATTTATTCATATCCATAGATGCTGCCTGACCTGCTGAATTCCTTCAGCAATTTCTGTGTGTTGCTTTAAATTTCCTCTTCTCATTTCCACTACCAACATATGAGACATTGCATCTCCCATTGACACACTCAGCCATTCTGTCTGAATCACCTTTGAATTCTATTACTATCCCTGGAAGAGTACACTATGCTTTCAAGTTTTGTGCTACCTGCAGATTTGGAGACGGTGTCTTGGTCACGTGAATACAAAATGATTAAGGAAAGCAATGGCCTAATAACCACTTCCCAGGGAGCTCCAGAGTATTCTTTCCTACTGTGTGATGAACAATATTTCATTATTACTCTCTGTTTCCTTAAGCAGGGTTACTCAACAGCTTATCAAATTACTCAAGGCTAATGAAAAATGCACAGCACTTAATTCAAAGTAAACATATCTTTCCAGTGTTTATTAAGCCCTGAGCATTGAAATCCCTTAAGAGCTCATTCCCACCCAATAGCTCTGATCTTAGAACATGGAGCATTACCGCACAGAACAAACCCTTCAATCCACAATGTTGTGCCAACTCTTTAAGCTACTAAAAGATCAATCTAACACTTCCCTCCCACATAGCCCTCCATTTTTCTTTCATCCATGTGTCTATCCAAGTCTCTTAAATATCCCTCTTGTATCTGCATCTACTACCAACCCTGTCAAAGTGTTTCACAGACCTATGATTCTCTGTGAAAATTTTTTTCCTTTGATATCCCCCCTATACTTGTTTCCAAATGCCTTAAAGTTATGCCCCCTCATATTAGCCATTTCCGCCCTGGGAAAAAGTCTCTGGCTGTCCACTCTATCTGTGACTCTTATTGTCTTGTACACCTCAATCAAGTCAAATCTCATCCTCCTTCTCTCAAAGAGAAAAGCTCTATCTCGATCAAGCTTTCCTCATAAGACATGCTCTCTAAACCAGGCAGCATCCTGGTAAATCTCCTCTGCACCCTCTCTAAAGCTTCCACATGTTTCCAATAGTGAGGCGATCAGATATGAACACAATGCTCCAGGGTGTGATCTAACCAGGGTTTTATAGAGTTGCAACATTACCTCACAGCTTTTGAAATTAAACCCCTTACCAACGTAGGTGACACCTTTTTAATCACACGATTAACTTGCACTGCAACTTCAAGGGATCTATGAACATAAACTGCGAGATCTATCTGTTCTCCCACACTGTTAAGAATCCTACCATTAACTTTGTATTCTACCTTCAAGTTTGACCTATCACTTCACATTCTTCTGGATTGAACTCCATCTGCCACTTCTCAGCCCAGTTCTACATCCTATCAACGTCCCTTTCTAACCTATGACAACCTTCTACACTATCCAGAACACCACCAATCTTCTGCAGCTCTGTGAACTTCCAAGAACCAGAGCTAGTGTGAAACACTAATAGATGCACTATAGGGTCATGGAATCTTGGAGCACTACAGCACAGTATCAGGCCATTCAGCCCATCTAGTCCATACCAGACTAGTCTCATTTACCTGCACCTGGACCATACCCCTCCTCATCTTCTCACTCATGTACCTATTCAAACTTACCTTAAACGTTGCAGGTGAACCTGCCACTATCCACACTCGTTCCACACTCACATCATCCTCTGAGCAAAGTAGCTCCCCCTCAATTCCAATTAAATATTTCATCTTTCACCTTAAGCCTATGAACTCTAGTTCTAGCCTTATCCAACTTCCTTATATTCCATCTGGGTACCTTCCAACTTGATGGCATTTCTCCTTCTGGTAAACAAATGTACCCCCTCCCCCCATTGGTTCAATGTTCATTCAGAAATCTGATGGTGGAGGGGAAGAAGCTGTTCCTGAAAAATTGGATATGTTCCTTCACGCTTCTGTATCTCCTTCCTGGTGGTAGCAATGAGAAGAAGGCATGTCCTGGGTGATGAGGGTCCTTAATGATGGATGCCGCCTTTTTGAGGCATCGCCTGTGCTGGGTGCTGGAGATGCTAGTGCCCTTTGTGCAGCTGATCGAGATTACAACTTCCTGTAGCTTTTCTCGATCCTATGTAGAGGCCACTCCATACCAGACGGTGATCCAGCCAGTTAGAATGCTCTCCACGGTACATCTGTAGAAATTTGTGCATGTCTTCGGTGACATACCAAATCTCCTCAAACTCCTAATGAAATGTAGCTTCTGTCATGCCTTCTATGTAATTGCATCAATATGCTGGGCCTAGGATGGATCCTCAGAGATGTCGACACTCAGGAACTTAAAACTGCTCTCCTTTCCACTGCCAATCCCTCAGTGAGGACTGGTGTGTGTTCCCTCAACTTACCCTTCCTGGTCCACAATCAATTCCTGGGTTTTACTGATGTTGAGTGCAGGGTTGTTGCTACCATCCCACTCAACCAGCTGATCTATCTTGCTGCTGTACGCCTCCTCACCCCCACCTGAAATTCTGCCAACAATTGTTGTGTAGTTGGCAAATTTATAGATGTTGTTTGTGCTGTGCCTAGCCACGTGATCGAGAGTTTAGAGGGATATAGAGCAATGGGCTATGCACGCATCTTTGAGGTGTGCCAGTGTCGGCTGTCAATGAGAAGATATTATTTCCAATTCGCAAACCCTGCCAGAAATAACAAGCATCTGATTCCATCTGCAACTTCAATTGGAATAGTATTTTAACCCTTAAAATAGTCTTCCATAAGTTGTACCTGGACAGATGGCTGGGGTACGTCAGCCTATGTCAGCTTGAGGAACTGATGATGGACAGAGGTGTCTGCACCATAGGGGCAGAGGCTTGAGGGAGGGAGGGACGTAGGTGGGTTTGGTCCCACTTCAGGTTAAAACTCAGTCATCCATGGAATGCCCCAAATGGCAGACATCCCAGGAAAAGATGGAAAGTTGAATTACTGTGAATAGCATAATCTGATGCAGATGCTGAGGAACTTGAAACTGTTTACCCTCTCAACCCCAGATCCATTGATGTCAATAGGGGTTAGCTCGTCTCCGTTCCTCCTGTAATCCACAACCAGGATGTTTTTGCGACATTGAAGGAGAGGTTGTTTTCTTGACACCACTGTGTCAGAGAGATGACTTCTTCCCTGTAGGCCACCTCATTATTGTTTGAGATAAAACCAATCAATGTAGTGTCGTTAGCAAATTTAATTAGCAGATTGGAGCTGTAGGTGGCTATACAGTCAGGGGTATACAGGGAGTAAAGGAGGGGACTCAGTACGCAGTCCTGAGGGGTTCCTGTATTGAAGAGTCAGAGGGGTGGAGGTGAGGGAGCCCACTCTTACCACCTGCCGGTGATCTGACAGGAAGTCCAGGATCCAGCTGCACAAGACAGGGTCAAGGCCGAGGTTTCTGAGCTTCCTGTCAAGCCTGGATGGAATTATGGTGTTGAATGCTGAACTGTAGTCCAAGAACAGCATTCTCACATAAACATCCTCCTTCTCCAGATGTGTAAGGACAGTATGTAGAGCAGTGGTTATTGGTTCATCTGTTGATCATTTGTGTCGGTAGGCGAATTATAAGGGGTCCAGTTTGAGTGGTAGCCAGCTGCAGATGTAATCCTTGACCAGCCTATCAAAGTATTTGCTTATTGTTGAGGTGAGTGTGACAGTCATTGAGGCATGTTACCTTGGTCTTTTTTGGTATAAAAATATATATGTTTACCATAATTCAGTTTTTTTCTGTTATTATGTACTGCATTGTACTGCTGCTGCAAAAACAACAAATTTCATGACATATGCCGGTGATATTAAACCTGATTCTGATATTCCTGTGAACGGACTTTTGAGGACTTTAAAACTCACGTTCTCAGTATTTATTTATTTTCTTTATTTGCACATTGCCTGTTCGTCAATCTTTAACTGTGTGCAGTTTTTCATTGATTCTATTGTACTTTTTTCCTTTTATTGTGATTACCTGCAAGAAAATTAGTTTTGCTACAACAAGTGTATGGGACATTGGAAAAAAAAAGTTGAATTTCCCCATGGGGATGAATAAAGTATCTATCTATCTATCTATCTATCTATCTATCTATCTATCTATCTATCTATCTATCTATCTATCTAAAATTAATCTCAGGGTTGTATATGGTGATTATACAGTATGTACTTTGAACTTTGAAATTCTCTCCGCTAGATGGTTTTGGAAACTCAGTCATTATATTCATTCAAGAGAATGATACATATAATTCAGGACATTAACGGAATCAAAGTGCTGTAACTCTGAACAAATTCAATAGAGAGATGCAGCTGATTGATATAAAAGTCATTAAAATCTTTGTTTGGGGCACACACAAGCTGGGAGAAGGAAAGAGAGAGAGGGAGAGTGGGAGACAGAGAGGGAGAGAGAGAGTAGAGATGGAGTGAGGGAGGGAGAGAGAGAGTAGAGATGGAGTGAGGGAGGAAGAGAGAGAGAGTTGTATTGATGCAATGTGATGTTGAATGCATTCATGCATATGCAGACATCTCAAGTCTCATGAGTTGCATTTTAAATTTAATCTCAATCCATATAAAGATCTGAAGGCTGGTTGCTGTCAAGTTAATATTTGCTACATTGCATCTCTGAAATATGCTCTAACAAAAGGAAATGGGGATAGCACTGGAAATGGAAAAGGCTGAAGATCAACCATGATCTACCTGATGAGTCTAGAAGAGCAGGTTCAATAGGGCAGTGGCCTGGTCCTTTCCCAGCTCTCACGACACTGATTTCTCATGGTTGTATACAGTGACATGTATATGTTGGTGGTGATGGTCCATCATGGCCAACAATGCCTGGAAATCTGTGCAGGAGAGTGTTTAAAGTGGAAAAGCCATTGCACTGGGGCAGTTCCATTCTCTCAATATTAGAAGTCCAGGTCCAGTGGTACCAACAAGAGTCACAAACTGGGGCCTTCCTTGGTTGCGGTGGATGACCTTGACATCGTCTGTGCCTTGTCATGCCTTTCGTTCTCCACGGAGCGCTGCAGAACCGCCTTCCTAGCCATTGAATCTCACTGTAGATCCCATCCACCCAGTCCACGTGAGCAGACGTTGCAGGCTAGGGGTCCTGCTTGCTACCCTCACCTGGTTTAGCCTGCCTGTCGAAGTAGTGTGACTGTCGAATACAAGCAGCGATTTGGAGCTACAGGTGAGAACAGTGAAGACCAAAGGTGAGTGGACTGCCCTGGAATGGACACAACAAGCTGATTCACCAAAGGTGCTACCTCTCCCGCCCTGGACACCCCACACCTGGATAATAAATTTACTTTGAACTTTGGTGTGATTCTTCTATAGGTGATTAGTCTATTGTCCATCTCAAATTTTAAGGTTAATACTTTGTAAGGATGCTATATGGCAGCTGACACTTACAGAAGTATATTATAAGGTTCTACACCTTCCAACGAGGAAAGACGATGCCTCAGAAAGGCGGCATCCATCATTTAGGATCCCCATCACCCAGGACATGCCTTCTTCTCATTGCTACTATTAGCGAGGAGGTACAGGAGCCTGAAGACACACACTCAGTGATTTAGGAGCTGCTTCCTCCCCTCCATCATCATATTGCTGAATGAACAATGAACCAACACATGAACCCTACCTCACTACTTTTTGGCTCTCTTTTCACATTCCTTACTTCATATTTTTTAAATTCATAGCTTTTTTAATATTTCACTGTAAAGCTCCTGCAAAACAACTGATTTAATGACATATGACAGTAATATTAAAGCTGATTCTGATTCTGAGTAAAGGTGGTAAGCAGAAACATCTTTCTTACACGGTAAGTGATTAGCCTGGAATGAACTGCAGGCGTCATGATGGAGGTAGATAAAGGTTCAAAGTTCAAAGTAATATTTATTATCAGAGTGCATACATGTCACCACATACAAATCTGAGATTTTTTTCCCCTGCGAGCATACTTAGAAAATCTATAGAACAGTAACTGTAAACAGGATCAATAAACAACAAACTTTGTAAATGCAAATATAAATAAATAGCAATAAATAACAAGTATGAACTAACATGAAATGAAAGAGCATGAAATAACAATATAAAGAATCTTTAAAATGAGACCATTGGTTGTGGAAATAAAATTGAAGTATTTAAGACAAAGCTGGAAGCAGAGGGTAAGAATTTTTAGAGCTACAGAACATAAATAGTGCAATACTGTCACAGCTTGGGGTTTCAGAGTTCAGAGTTCAATCCGTGCGTACTCTGGAAGGAATCTGTTCAGCCTTACCGTGGAATGTCTCACTTTTCTCTGGGTGCTCCAGTTTTCTCTCACGGTCCAAAGACGTACCAGTTTAGTAGGTTAATTTAAATTGTCCTTTGATTAGGTTAGATTTAAATTGGGGGCTGTTGGGGGTTGTTGGGCAGCACAGCTCAAAGGGCTGGAAGTTCCTATTCCACACTGTGTCTCTAAATAAATAAATATATTTTTTAAAATAGATGAATGGTCTTCCTCCATACTGAATCACTCTGTGATTCTGTAAACAGCTTGTTTAATTAGAGATTTGCATACAATTTGATTTCTCCCACAAACTCCCACATTCTAATTTGCATCATCTTGTTCACTTGGAAAAACCAGATCAAAGCACTTGCTAATTAAATGGACAAAGGCTGTTCTCTTTGGCTTAGTGGGGGATAACCAACCTGTCTCAGGCAGCAAGTTAGAGGCTTATAGTTCCTCTCTAGACAAAAGAATACAACAGGGAAAAGAAAGACTTTAAAAACTACCATGTTTTCATGACCTCAGGTCATCATGAAACACATTAGCATCAATCAAATGCTTTTGACTTGTAATTATTGCTCTAATGTAAAACCCACAAAAGCCATTTGCAACACGAGTGTATCTGCAGATGCTGGAAATAAATTAAAAAACACGAAATGCTGGCAGAACTCAGCAGGCCAGACAGCATCTATGGCCCGAAACGTCGTCACTACCTCCTCCCGTAGATGCTGTCTGGCCTGCTGAGTTCTGCCAGCATTTCGTGTTTTTTTAAAAGCCATTTGCCTTCTTTTCACTGCTACCATCAGGGAGGAGGTACAGGAGCCTGAAGACACACACTCAGCATTTCAGGAGCAGCTACTTCTCCTCTGTCATCGGATTTTTGAATAGGCAGTGAAGTCATGAACACTACCTCAATATTTTTCCTCTCTTTTTGCTCTATTTATTATATATACACACAGTACTGTGAAAA
The DNA here is from genome assembly GCF_048418815.1 of Hemitrygon akajei. Lineage (NCBI taxonomy): Eukaryota > Metazoa > Chordata > Chondrichthyes > Myliobatiformes > Dasyatidae > Hemitrygon > Hemitrygon akajei. The sequence continues at coordinate 4,725,017 of NC_133155.1, read as the reverse complement.
CTGCTTAAGCACCCCTAACTAAAATCTTTGCACAGTACTGTATTTGACAACGTGGTGCGGGCAGAAGTTTGTAAATCTGACAGGATCAATGGATGTTGGGAATGGTGAGGGTGGAGCACAGTGGGAGTGGTGTGTGAGACAGGTGGCAGAGAAGGAGTGCCAGGACGGGGGGGGGGGGGGGGTGCAAATGCAGAAGCAACAGGCAAGGTTATTTGATTCCAAACAATAGTTTATTGATCAACATACTCAAAATGCTGGAGGAACTCAGCAGACCAGGCAGCATCTATAGAAAAGAGTAAACAGTCGACGTTTCCAGCCAAGACCCTTCATCAGGTGTCCTCTCCCTGCTCCCTTCCCACTCTCAGTCCACAATAGAGACCCATATCAGAGTCAGGTTTATCATCACTCACAAATGTCATGAAATTTGTTCTTTTTTTTTGCTGCAGCAGCAGTACAGTGCAATACAAAATTCTTATGCATATGCAAAAATTCTGTAAAGTGAAAATGAAAAGTCCTAAATATAAAAAAATACTATAAGCAGCAGTAAACAGTAAAAACCTGCATCAGATCGATATTTGGTGTGACCACTTTTTGCCTTTAAAACTGCTCAGTTCTTTTAGGTACACTGTCATGCAGTTTCAGAAGAAAATCAGCTGGTAGGTAGCTCCAAGCAGCTGGGAGAACTTGCCACAGTTCTTCTACAGACTTTGGCTGTCTCGCTTGTTTCTGCCTCTCCAGATAATCCCAGACAGCCTTGACGATGTTGAGATCAGGGCTCTGTGGAGGCTCTACCGTCTGAAACCATATGAGAAATCTAGTGTGCCTAAGACTTGGAATATTGTCTGGGCGGAACACTGACAAAAGCTTTTCACAGTATCTAGATGAGATGAGGAAAAACTTCTTCACACAGAGAGTGGTGAATCTGTGGAATTCTCTGCCACAGGAAACAGTTGAGGCCAGTTCATTGGCTGCATTTAAAAGGGAGTTAGATATGACCCTTGTGGCTAAAGGGATCAGGGGGTATGGAGAGAAAGCAGGTACAGGGTTCTGAGTTGGATGATCAGCCATGATCATACTGAATGGCAGTGCAGGCTCAAAGGGCCGAATAGCCTAATCCTGCACCTATTTTCTATGTTTCTATACATAGGACAAAAATAAACCAATCCAAGTTCCAACTCTGATGCCGTCTTCTCTTCAACTAATGCAAGACACCCTCTTTTGTCCAATAATACTCACACTACTGCTTTCAATTAATATTGGTATCTTCCTCCCATAATTTATGCCAGTCTCTCCATGCACAATTATAGCTCACCCATTTTTGTTGTTCCTCTTCATAATTATTGGTTGTTTTTTCTTAAATATTTGGCCCAAATACTGTAGATTAGATGATTCCTTCTCCCTGCTGTATTCACTCAAATTTTCTCCCCATGTCTTGTAGTTGCTGGTCAATTAGGTTTGTACGTCTGGGTATATCATTTACTGTGAGGATGTGGGGAAATTACTTCCTGCTTTTATTACACTTCCCCTTTATCCATTCTTCTTATTAACAGTTCATGTCCCTGACTCACTTTCAACTTGGTCTGACCTCAATTTGAACAATAGCTTTTTCTGTATTTGCCTTTTTTTTGAAGAGCACTGTGACCCCCAGCAGAGTCCATGCAGAAATATGAAAGTATCAAAATTCTGCTCGTGAGAGGTGCAGCAGGAATACAATAATAGCTTAAACCAGGGGTCCACAGTCGCCTTTTACTAATAGTATTGGTTCATGGCGTAAAAAAAAGCTGAGAACCCCTGGTTTAAACAAGTTAGTAGGAGGAAAGGAAGGAAAACAGCCACAAAGAAGGCACGGCAGCAGCTATATTCATTAGGAAGTTTGAGGAGATTTGGTATGTCACCAAGGACACGTGTATGTTTCTACAAATGTACCATAGACAGTATTCTCTCTGGCTGCATCACTGTCTGGTATGGAGACGGGGGTGGCTGCTGCGCAGGATTGAAATAAGATGCAGAGAGTTCTAAACTGAATCAGCTCCATCGTGGGCACCAGCCTCCATAGTATCCAGGACAACCTTCAAGGAGAGATGACCCAAGAAGGAGACATACATCATTAAGGACCCCCATCACCCAGGTCATGCCTTGTTCTCATTGCTACCATCAGGCAGGAGGTACAGAAGCCTGAAGACACGCATTCAACAACTCAGGAACAGCTTCTCCCCTCTGCCACCCAATTTCTGAACGGACTTTGAACCCATGAGCGCTACCTCACTACTTTTTTATTTTTATTTTTGCACCATTTATTTAATAAATATGAACTTACTGTAATTTGCATTTTTCCATGATTATGTACAGCAATGTACTGTTGCAGCAAAACAACAAATTTCATGACATGCTGTATGCTGGTGATATTCTGATTTTTAGCTTATCTTTACATTGTCAGCTTGGAATGATTTGATATACAGATATATGGAAAAATTAGGGGGATATGTGGCAGATAAATTTACACAGGGTAGTACAAAATGATAAAAAAGAACTTATATGAAATAATAGAAAAAATGGTTAATTTGGAAAGAGGTTCGGGATTCAAAGAATGGGATATTATGCGCAGAAATCTTTGATGCTGGTAGCAAGTTGGAAAACACAATGGATCTTTTATTTATTAAGAATACAAATTATAAAAGCAAGGAAGTTATATTAAACCTTAAAATATCACTGACTTCAGCTGACTTTGGACACGATGCCTCATTAAAGGCGTCAAGTACTTGGAGAGGGTCCAGTGTTTTATCAGAAAGGTGGAAGATTATTCCATATTTGTCTGCCAGTGGTGATTACCAGTAATGTTGCTCCAATTTTAACCAACGTTGAATGGCGTGGCATCTCTAACACTGAACGGTGTGGCATCTCCAAGTGGAGGTCATCTCCAACGCTTAATAGCATGGCATCTCCCAGAGCTGGACATCTCCACAATGAATAGTGTGGCATCTCCAACATTTAATGGTGTGGCATCTGCTGGAGGTGGATATCTCCAAATGGTGGACATTTTGAGGTTAGTACATTTTGGGGTTGTGGAGAGTACAAATTTTCCCAGGCTTAGAGTTACAAGGGGAGGGGTAGATTTCAGGGCTTTTTCAGAACAGAAACAGATGTACAAAGGAGGCCACAGTAAGGCATAACATCAAATCAGCAACTCGTTAAGAGTTTGGCTCTATTCCTCTTTAGCACACCCTACCCATCTATGACTGTCTCCAGAAATAAAAACAGACCATCTGGAAATAAACTGACCCAGGTTCAGTTCCCACTTCTGTCTTTAAGGAGATTGTATGTACCCTTGTGACCACATCGGTTTCCTTCTGGTGCTCTGGTTTTCTCCCACATACCAAAGACGTACTGATTAGTTGGTTAGTACGTCATGTGGGTGTAATTGGTTGATGTTACCATGTGGTCTCTCTCTCCCCCTCTCCCTCTCCCTCTCCCTCTCTCTCTCTCTCTCTTCCTCTCCCTCTCCTTCCCTCTCCCCTCTCCCTCCGCCCCCCCCTCTCTCTCCTCCCTCTCTCTCCCTCTCTCTTTCCTGACTCGGTGTCTGTCCATATATCTGTCTCTTTCTCTCTCTTCGTCTCAATTCATCTGCCTATCTTTCTCTCTCTCCCTCCCTCTCTCTATCTCCCTCTGTTTTCCTCACTCTCTCTCTCTTTCACTCTGTTTTTATCTCTCTCTCTCTCTCTCTCTCTCTTTCTCTCTCTCTCTCTCTCTCTCTCTCTCTCTCTCTCTCTCTCTCTCTCTCTCTCTCTCTCTCTATCTATGTATATGTAAGTTTGTGGCCTAGGGTAGAAGGAGATGAGTTATACAGCTGTCATTACATGCACATGCAGTTCAACTCTGAGTGATTATGAAGAAAGTTTGAAGTTAATAAGTCATCGGGGTAATTGATGTTCATGGCCTACTGTAGAAGGAGATGAGTTATTAACTTCAAACTTTTTGCATAATCACTCAAAGAGTTATAGACAATAGACAATAGACAATAGGTGCAGAAGTAGACCATTCGGCCCTTCGAGCCTGCACTGACATTCTGAGATCATGGCTGATCATCTACTATCAATACCCGGTTTCTGCCTTGTCCCCATATCCCTTGATTCCCCTATCCATAAGATACCTATCTGGCTCCTTCTTGAAAGCAGAGAATTGGCCTCCACTGCCTTCTGAGGCAGTGCATTCCAGACCCCCACAACTCTCTGGGAGAAGAAGTTTTTCCTTAACTCTGTCCTAAATGACCTACCCCTTATTCTTAAACCATGCCCCCTGGTACTGGACTCTCCCAGCATCTGGAACATATTTCCTGCCTCTATCTTGTCCAATCACATAATAATCTTATATGTTGCAATCAGATCCCCTCTCGATCTCCTTAATTCCAGCGTGTACAAGCCCAGTCTCTCTAACCTCTCTGCGTAAGACAGTCCTGACATCCCAGGAATTAACCTTGTGAATCTACGCTGCACTTCCTCTACAGCCAGGATGTCCTTCCTTAACCCTGGAGACCAAAACTGTACACAATACCCCAGGTGTGGTCTCACCAGGGCTCTGTACAAATGCAAGAGGATTTCCTTGCTCTTGTACTCAATTCCCTTTGTAATAAAGGCCAACATTCCATTAGCCTTCTTCACTGCCTGCTGCACTTGTTCATTCACCTTCAGTGACTGATGAACAAGGACTCCGAGATCTCTTTGTATTACTCCCTTACCCAACTCTATACCGTTCAGATAATAATCTGCCTTCCTGTTCTTACTCCCAAAGTGGATAACCTCACACTTATTCACATTAAACGTCATCTGCCAAGTATCTGCCCACTCACCCAGCCTATCCAAGTCACCCTGAATTCTCCTAACATCCTCATCACATGTCACACTGCCACCCAGCTTAGTATCATCAGCAAACTTGCTGATGTTATTCTCAATGCCTTCATCTAAATCGTTGATGTAAATCGTAAACAGCTGTGGTCCCAATACCAAGCCCTGTGGCACCCCACTAGTCACCACCTGCCATTCCGAGAAACACCCATTCACCGTTACCCTTTGCTTTCTATCTGCCAACCAGTTTTCTATCCATGTCAATATCTTCCCCCCAATGCCATGAGCTCTGATTTTACCCACCAATCTCCTATGTGGGACCTTATCAAATGCCTTCTGAAAATCGAGGTACACTACATCCACTGGATCTCCCTTGTCCAACTTCCTGGTTACATCCTCGAAAAACTCCAATAGATTAGTCAAGCATGATTTGCCCTTGGTAAATCCATGCTGGCTCGGCCCAATCCTATCACTGCTATCTAGATATGCCATTATTTCATCTTTAATAATGGACTCTAGCATCTTCCCCACTACTGATGTTAGGCTGACAGGACGATAGCTCTGTTTTCTCCCTCCCTCCTTTCTTAAAAAGTGGGATAACATTAGCCATTCTCCAATCCTCAGGAACTGATCCTGAATCTAAGGAACATTGGAAATTGATTACCAATGCATCCGCAATTTCCAGAGCCACCTCCTTTAGTACCCTAGGATGCAGACCATCTGGACCTGGGGATTTGTTAGCCTTCAGTCCCATCAGTCTACTCATCACCATTTCCTTCCTAATGTCAATCTGTTTCATTTCCTCTGTTACCCTATGTCCTTGGCCCATCCATACATCTGGGAGATTGCTTGTGTCTTCCCTAGTGAAGACAGATCTAAAGTACTTATTAAATTCTTCTGCCATTTCTCTGTTTCCCATAACAATTTCACCCAATTCATTCTTCAAGGGCTCAACATTGTTCTTAACTATCTTCTTTCTCTTCACATACCTAAAAAAGCTTTTGCTATCTTCCTTTATATTCCTGGCTAGCTTGCGTTTGTACCTCATTTTTTCTCCCCGTGTTGCCTTTTTAGTTAAGTTCTGTTGTTCCTTAAAAATTTCCCAATCATCTGTCTTCCCACTCACCTTAGCTCTGTCATACTTCTTTTTTTTTAATGCTATGCAATCTCTGACTTCCTTTGTCAACCACTGTGGCCCCTTTCCCCCCTTTGAATCCTTCCTTCTCTGGGGGATGAACTAATTTTGCACCTTGTGCATTATTCCCAAGAATATCCACCATTGCTGTTCCACTGTCTTTTCTGCTAGGATATCCGTCCAGTTAACTTTGGCCAGCTCCTCCCTCATGGCTCCATAGTCTCCTTTGTTCAACTGCAACACTGACACCTCCGATCTGCCCTTATCCTTCTCAAATTGCAGATAAAAACTTATCATATTATGGTCACTACCTCCTAATGGCTCCTTTACTTCAAGATCGCTTATCAAATCCTGTTCATTACACAACACTAAATCCAGAATAGCCTTGTCCCTGGTCGGCTCTCGTACAAGCTGTTCCAAGAATGCATCCCGTAGGCACTCTACAAACTCCCTATCCTGGGGTCCAGCACCAACCTGATTCTCCCAGTTCACCTGCATGTTGAAATCCCCCATAACTACTGCGACATTACCTTTGCCACATGCCAATGTTAACTCCCTATTCAACTTGCACCCAATATCCATGCTACTGTTTGGCGGCCTGTAGACAACACCCATTAGGGTCTTTTTGCCCTTACTGTTCCTCAGTTCTATCCACACAGACTCTACTTCTCCTGATCCTATGCCCCCCTTGCAAAGGACTGAATCTCATTCCTCACCAACAGGGCCACCCCACCCCCTCTGCCCACATTTCTGTCCCTACGATAGCATGTATACCCTTGTACATTCATTTCCCAGGTCTGATCTCCCTGCAGCCATGTCTCCGTTATCCCAACAACATCATAGTTACCTATTCGCACCTGGGCTTCAAGCTCATCCGCCTTATTTCTTACACTTCGTGCATTCAGATATAGAATTTTTAGCCCATTTCTCCTCTCTCTGTTTAAATCGCTGCCTATTGTGCTTAACCCAGCTCCCCAAATTCCCATCGGGCTATACGCCCCTAGAATTTTGTTGTCCTTCCTACATTTACTTATTCTTTCAACACATTTAACTCCATGTTCCGTCAGACCATCCCTCTGTACGTGTGTCCTCCTTATCACTTGTTCTGCCTCACCTTTCTCTACTACACATGTAATATTCCGGAACCGTGTTGTCCCCACCTGTCCTTTATTCTTCCTCTCGCTATCCTCTCTCACATTCTGGATCCCTGCCCCCTGCAAATTTAGTTTAAACCCCCCCAAGCAGCACTAGCAAACTTTCCTGCAAGAATGTTAGTACCGCTCCAGTTCAGGTGTAAACCGTCCCTTCGGAACAGATCCCACCTTCCCTGGAACAAAGCCCAATTATCTAAAAACTTGAAGACCTCCCTCCTGCACCATACTCTCAGCCACGTATTAATCTGTATAATCCTCCTGTTCCTTGCCTCACTCGCACGTGGCACAGGTAGCAATCCTGAGATTGTTACCCTGGAGGTCCTGCCCTTCAGCTTCGCACCTAACTCCCTGAACTCACTACGTAGGACTCCCTCACTCATCCTACCCACGTCATTGGTCCCTACATGGACCACAACATCTGGGTTCTTGCCCTCCCTCTCAAGAATAACCTGCACCCGATCTGAGATGTCCCAGACCCCGGCACCAGGGAGGCAACGTACCATCCGAGACTCCCGATCTTCCCCACAAAATCTCCTATCTGCCCCCCTGACTATAGAATCCCCTATCACTACCACTCTCTTCTCTTCCCTCCTCCCCTTCCTAGTCGAGGGTCCAACCTCAGTGCCAGAGACAGGACCACTGCAACTTGTTCCTGGTAGGTCATCCCCACCAACAGTATCCAAAACGGTATACTTATTGTTGATGGAAACAGCCACAGGGGTGCTCTACTCTTTCTGTCTGCTTCCCCTGCCTCTCTTGACTGTCACTCATTTGCCTACCTCCTGTCTTTTCGGTGTGACTACCTCCCGATAACTCTTATCTATCTCTGTCTCTGCCTCCCAAATGATCCGTAGTTCATCCAGCTCCTGCTCCAATTCCCTAACTCGGTCTGATAGGAGCTGCAGCTGGATGCACCTTTTGCAGGTGTGGTCATCAGGGACAACTGTGTTGACCTGCATGTTCATGTAACGAGAGCTGTATAACTCATCTCCTTCTACCTTAGGCCACAAACTTATCAATCACCCATCTGTGGACACTTTCTGGAGGTCCAAGATCTGTATGCTCCACGATCGCTGGACTAAGTGTGTAAATGTAGGAGAGGACTATGTTGAAAAATAAATGTGCTAGGTTTTCTAAAATTGACTCCTTCTAACCTTAGGCCATGAACATATCAATCACCCCTTGTATAGGTCATCAAACAATAGACTAGCATGTGTTTATGTACAGCACCTTCTGCCTTCATGTAGACTGGACAAAGGGATGAGCCTCAAGCCTAACGGCCCTCTCTCTGCCTACATCTATTTCCATCACAGTCACTCAGAGTCTACATCCTACCTCAAAAACCTCCAACCCTTTCACTTCATTATGACTTAAACCATGTTTGATTTCTAACTCTTCTATTTCCTATAACTGACTGAAATGTTTCTCGTTCCATTGGTACAACCTGATCTGATGAGTATGCCCTGCAATTTTGAGTTATTTGTACCAAACCTCTTGTACTTACCATTGTTCAAAGTTCAAGTCTGACGTACATTCCAGTGACATTGGACTAAGACTGAGCAAACAGCAAGTTGACATCTCTCATTCTGTGCTTTGTATTGTTCTTGACTCTCCCATCACTGGTGGAAAATTTCAACATCTCAAAGTCCAAAGTTCAAAGTAAATTTATCATCAAAGTACATACATGTCCCCACATACAACTCTGAGGTTCAGGATCTTGCAGGCATACTCAATAAATCCAATGACCATAATGGAATCAATGAAAAGCTGTACCCACTGTGTGCAAAAGACAACAAACTGCAAATACAAAAGGAGAGAAAATAATTACAATAATAAATAAATAAGCAATAAATATCGAGAATATAAAATCAAGAATCCTTGAAAGTGAGTCCATATATTGTTGAAAAAGTTTAGTGATGGGGCAAGTGAAATTGAGTGAGGTTATCCCCTTTGATTCAAGAGGATGAGGGGTGATACCTGTTCCTGATCATGGTGGTGCAAGTCCTGAGGCTCCTGTACCTCCATCCTGATGGCAGAAGCAAGAAGAGAGCATGTCCTGTGTAGTGGGGGTCCCCAATGATGGGTGCTGCTTTGCTGCGACAATGCTCTGTGTAGATGAGCTCAAAGGTGGGGAGGGTTTTACTTGTGCTGTATTGGGCTGTATCCACTATATTTTGTAGGATGTTTGTGGGATCTACCTTGCCAAAGCCCCTTAGGATCTTATATGTTTGAATAAGGTCACCCTTCACTCCAAAGAATACAAACCCAAACTCCCTAGCCTTACTTGATAGGGTAACTCCCTCATCCGAGGAATTAGCCTGGTAGTTTTTCCTTGGACTGCTACCAATCCTATTGTACCTTCTTTAAGGTAAAGGCACTAGAACTGTGCACAGTATTCTAGGTGTGGCCTCAGCAACACTCTGTACAATCGTAACAAAACCTCCTGATTCTTAAGCTCCAACCCTTTGCAATAAAGACAAACATGCCATTTATTTTCCTGACTAGTTGTTGGACCTGCCAGATAACTTTGTGTAATTCTTACACTAGAACACCTCGATCCCTCTGAGCCTCAATAATTGTCAGTCCCTCTCCATCTAGGTTAGACTGCAATAAAGTATTGTGAGCAGTTCATATCCCAGAAAGGATATGCTAGGATTGGAGAGGATCTAGAGGAGCTTCATGAAAATTATCCCAGGCATTTAACGGTTAATGCATAGCCAGTGTTTGATGGTTCTGCGCCAGTAGTCACCGGAGAAGGAATTTCTGTAGTTAGGGGTGACGAATCTGTAGAATTCATTGCCACAGATAGCTGCAGAGGCTAAGGCTTTTGGTATATTTAAAGCAGATATTGATAGGTTCTTGATTAGTAAGAGTGTCAAAGGTTACTGGAGAACAGGGATGAGAGGGATAATAAAACACCATGATGAAATGGTGGAGCAGACTTGATGGGACAAATGGTCCAATTCTGCTCCTATATCTTATGGTCTTATTTAAATAATAATCTACCTTTTGATTCCTCTTAACAAACTGCATAACTTCACACCTCCCCATGCTGAAGTCTAGGTTTTTGCAAAATCTATATCCCATGTCCTTCTGCCTATTTTCATATCATTGGGAACTTTTATTTCATTTGCTCCTCTGGGTCATCAGTGTAAATAGTAAACCACTGAGGGCCAAGAAGAAATCCTTGGGGTACTTAGAATCAGTATTCAGTTTTATTATTTTAATATAAACGGATGCTGCCTTTTTGAGGTATCGCTCCTTGAAGATGTCCTGGATACTATGGAGGCTGGTTCCCGTGACGAAGCTGAGTTTACAACCCTCTGCAGCTTATTTTGATCCTGTACAGTGCACCCCTCCCCCATACCAGACAATGATGCAGCCAGTTAAAATGCTCTCCATGGTACATCCGTAAAAATTTGCAAGTGTCTTTGTTGACCCACTAAATCTCTTCAAACTCCTGATGAAATATAGTCGCTGTCATGCCTTGTTTGTAATTGTATCGACGTGTTAGGCCCAGGACAGATCCTCCGCGATGCTGACAACTAGGTCTATCACTCCGGCCTGAAAAGGACTCATTTATTGTAAACAAGAGAAAATCTGCAGATGTTGGACATCCAAGCAACACACACAAAATGCTGGAGGAACTCAGCAGGCCAGGAAGCATCTGTGGAAAAGAACACAGGACACTTTATTATAACTCCACCTTCTATGTGGTAATCAATTTTCAGTCCATGCTAACACACTTCCACTGTTACCTTGGGCACCAGCCACTTACAGGCATCTCGTCAAATGTCTTCTGGGAATCTAAATACACTCTATTATAGATTCCCCCTCACTCCGCACTTCTTGTCACATCCTCAACTCATAACTCCTCATCACAAAACTCCTTCACCATCAGTACTGCTCCGTACCTATCAATCTCAAATACACAAATTTTCCCATAATATATTGTATACTTTATTCATAATGTTCATGGATCTGTCCTGGGCCCAGCACGTAAATGCATTTGTAAAAAAAGCATGGCAGCATCTCTACTTCCTTAGCAGTCTGTGGAGATTTGGCATGACATCTAAAACTTTGACAAACTTCTCAAAATATGTAGTAGAAAGTATATTGACTGGCTGCATTACATCCTGGTATGGAAACACCAAGGCCATTGAACGGAAAATTTGACAAAAGGTAGAAGATTCAGCCCAGTACATTACAAGTAAAACCTTTTCAACGACTGAGTCCGTCTACATGAAACATTTTTGCAAGATCCACACCAGCCAGGGCATGCTCTCTTCTCACTACTGCCATCAGGAAGTAGGTACAAGAACCTCAGGACTCACACCATCAGATCAGGAACAGTTACTACCCCTCAACCACAGGCTCTTGAATAAAAGGGGATAACTACACTCACTTGCCCCATCATTGAAATATTCCCACAGCCATTGATCCCACCTTAAGGATTCTTTATTTGATTATCTCGTTCTCAATAGTTATTGCAATTTATTTATGTTTGCATTTGCACAGTTCTTTTTTATCTGCTCTCTGGTTGATCTTTCATTGATCCTATTTTAGTTACTGTTCTATAGTAACTAAGTTACTATATTCTCCTGAATATGCTCACAGGAGAATGAATTTCAGGGCTGTGTATGGTGACATATATGTACCTTGATAATAAAATTTACTTTGAGCTTTAATTCAGTGAGTTGTACATTGCTAAAACAAGCCACTGTTTCTCTCTATTCCATGTGTAGCTCCTATATCAATCACAACGAAAACTATTACACATAGGCCAAGCAGGAGAATGAGGGGACATTTGATAGAGGCATACAAAATTATGAGGGGTATAGATAGGGTAAATGGAAGCAGACTTTTTCCACTGAGGTTGGTGAAACTACAAGTAGAGGTCATGGGTTGAGGGTTAAAGATGAAATACTTAAGAAAAGACTGAGAGAAACTGCTTCACTCAGAGGATAGTGTGAGTATGAAAGTGGTGGATAAGTGTTGGATTTCAACGTTTAATTCTGTTAAATTTTAAGAGAAGTTTGGATAAATGTGTGGAGCACTATAAATAGGTGCAGGCTAATGGGACTAAGCAGAATAGCAGTTCAGCATGGACTGAATGGGCCAAAAGGTTTGCTTCTATGCTGTATTACTCCATGACTCTATCAATTGTCAGAAATCTCTTTGTGCTTCCCTGGGGATGATAATCCAACCACTGAACATCAGGGAATTGTGTTGCAAACATCCACTGACCTCCTTTCCTTCCCCTGCTGCCCCCCACAAACTCCAGCCGTTCCTTCGGTGATCTTCCCCCCACAAACTCCAGCCGTTCCTTCAGTGATCTTCCCGCCACAGACTCCAGCCTTTCCTTCGGTGATCTTCCCGCCACAGACTCCAGAGGTTGTGATGTTCATGCTTAGCAATGTGGTGTCATCCAATCAGGATGGTGGAATTGGGAGAAGGTTCCAGAGACTGCTGGGTAGAGAGATTTTGTGACAGACACCAAGAGTTTTTCAGTGGGAGATGAAGAGAGGAGAAGCTTGAGAAAACCAGCTGTAGGATTTGTTCCAATGGGAATGCGCGATTCAAGAGGGAAATCCTACTGGTAATCGGTAAACAGGAGTTGGCGCCGTATGTACATCGGACACAGCTCTTTGGAAGATCTAAGCTTTAACCTATGCACATCTCACTGTTTTAATGACGATGGATCTTTCTGGGGTTTTTTCTTTTTTTCTCTCCTTCAGTAACAGTTTGATTAAGTTAACATTCATAAATATACTTCCTTTATAATTGTATGCAGTGTACAGTCTGTTGTTTCTTGCTGATGGATCATTGCACAGGGGCAGTAATTACCCACTTTTTAAGAAAGGAGGGAGGGAGAAAACAGAGAACTATCATCCTGTCAGCCTAACATCAGTAGTGAGGAAGATATTAGAGTCCATTATTAAAGATGAAATAGTGGCATATCTAGATAGCAGTGATAGGATTGGGCCGAGCCAGCATGGATTTACCAAGGGTAAATCATGCTTGACTAATCTGTTGGAGTTTTTCGAGGATGTAACCAGGAAGTTAGACAAGGCAGATCCAGTGGATGTAGTGTACCTCGATTTTCAGAAGGCATTTGATAAGGTCCCACAAAGGAGATTGGTGGGTAAAATCAGAGCTCATGGCAATGGGGGGAAGATATTGACATGGATAGAAAACTGGTTGGCAGATAGAAAGCAAAGGGTAGCGGTGAATGGGTGTTTCTCGGAATGGCAGGTGGTGTCTAGTGGGGTGCCACAGGGCTCGGTATTGGGACCACAGCTGTTTATGATTTACGTCAACGATTTAGATGAAGGCATTGAAAATAACATCAGCAAGTTTGCTGATGATACTAAGCTGGGTGGCAGTGTGACATGTGATGAGGATGTTAGGAGAATTCAGGGTGACTTGGATAGGCTGGGTGAGTGAGCAGATACTTGGCAGATGACGTTTAATGTGAATAAGTGTGAGGTTATCCACTTTGGGAGTAAGAACAGGAAGGCAGATTATTATCTGAACGGTATAAAGTTAGGTAACAGAGAAATACAAAGAGATCTAGGAGTCCTTGTTCATCAGTCACTGAAGGTGAATGAGCAAGTGCAGCAGGCAGTGAAGAAGGCTAATGGAATGTTGGCCTTTATTACAAAGGGAATTGAGTACAAGAGCAAGGAAATTCTCTTGCATTTGTACAGGGCCCTGGTGAGACCACACCTGGAGTATTGTGTACAGTTTTGGTCTCCAGGGTTAAGGAAGGACATCCTGGCTGTAGAGGAAGTGCAGCATAGATTCACAAGGTTAATTCCTGGGATGTCAGGACTGTCTTACGCAGAGAGGTTAGAGAGACTGGGCTTTTACACGCTGGAATTAAGGAGATCGAGAGGGGATCTGATTGCATCATATAAGATTATTAAGGGATTGGACAAGATAGAGGCAGGAAATATGTTCCAGATGTTGGGAGAGTCCAGTACCAGAGGGCATGGTTTGAGAATAAGGGGTAGGTCATTTAGGACAGAGTTAAGGAAAAACTTCTTCTCCCAGAGAGTTGTGGGGGTCTGGAGTGCACTGCCTCGGAAGGCAGTGGAGGCCAATTCTCTGGATGCTTTCAAGAAGGAGCTAAATAGGTATCTTATGGATAGGGGAATCAAGGGATATGGGGACAAGGCAGGAACCGGGTATTGATAGTAGATGATCAGCCGTGATCTCAAAATGGCGGTGCAGGCTCGAAGGGCCGAATGGTCTACTTCTGCACCTATTGTCTATTGTCTATTGTCTATAATATTCACACAGATCGGGGCTCGGGGAAGCGTGACATCCCAACCTCCTGGATTTGGTGGGACCCAAGTCATATGGACCCTAGATGTACAGAGTCTCTGAAAGGTGGTTTTCCCACCGCTGAGTCTGGTGGCCTTTAGCGAGGTGCTAACAAGTCACATCTCTGGAGATGCCCAGTAAAACAGTGTTTCATATAAAATAGCTACGTGCAAAAACAGAAATTATAAAAACAGTAGTGAGGTAGTGCTTATGGGTTCAATTTCCATTTGGATATTGGATGGCACTGGGGAAGAAGCTGTTTCTGAATCACCGAGTGTGTGCCTTCAGGTTCCTGTAACTCCTTCCTGATAGGAACAGGAAGAAGAGGGCACGTCCAGGGTGGTGGGGGTACTTAATGATGGATGCCACCTTTCTAAAGTACCACTCCTTCAAGATGTCTTGGATACAATGGAGACTAGGACCCACGATGGAGCTAACTAATTTTACAACTCTCCGCAACTTACTTTGATCCTGTGCAATGGCCCCCCCCCCTCCCCATACCAGATAGTGAGGCAGCCAGGTAGAAAACTCTCCAAGGTACATCTGTACAAGTTTTCGAGTATGTTAGGTGACAAACCAAATCTCCTCAAACTCTTGACAAAATATAGCCACTGTCTTACTTTCCTTAGAGCTACATTGATATGTTATTGTAAAATATCCCATGATTAGGAGAGTGCTAAATCGGAGGTTTGCTTGGTGGCACGGTTTGAAGGGCCAGAGGGCTTACTCTGTGCTGTATCTCAGCAAAATAGAATTAGAATTAGAATAGCAATTCTAATTCACTGTCTGCTTTCTATTACCAAGCAAGTGGCTCTAACCTTTTGCAGAAGCTTGTCAAAGACCTAGCTAAATCCATCTAGCCTACACCAAGTGCACCAATCCCAGCAAAGTAGTTTTGTCCCCTTTTGCTCCTTAGCTTGGCCCATGTGGCAGCGAGAAGAGAGCATGACCTGGGTGTTGGGAGTCTCTGATGAGGGATGCAGCTTTCCTGTGACAGCCTGTCACGTAAGCGAGCCCAGGGCTTTACCCAGATGGAATGCGCCATATCCACTACTTTCTGTAAGGTTTTCCCTTCAAGGGCATTGGTGTTCCCATACCAGGCTGCGATGCAGTCCATGAGCAGTACTCCATCAAAGCCTCTCGCCATCAAATGAGCCGGCTGTGCTCCACCCAGCGCCTGTGTCTACTCCTCAATATCATGAACTGTATGAGCCGCCATAGTAACTATGAGGCAAGTCATCGGTACTGATCCTTGCTCTGAAACACTTAAGAGTCTGATGGCAGTGTGAAACTGGAAAGTGCCTGCAATTCTACATATGGAGCTAAAAAAAATCAGAAATTGTTTTGCACAATGGGAAGTTTAACTGTTCAACTAGCACACACTCAGTGGCCACTGTATTAGATACCACCTGCACCTAATAAAGTGGCCATTGACTGTGTGTCTCTGGGCTTCTGCTGCTGTTGCCCATTCACTTCACAGTTTGACGTGTTGTGCATTGAGAGATGTTCTTCTGCACACCACTGTTGTAACGCGTGGTTACTTGAGATACTGGCACTATTCAGTTAGCTTGAACTAGTCTGGCCATTCTACTCTGACCTCTCTCATTAACAAGGCATTTCACCCACAGAATCGCCGTTCACTGGATGGTTTTTTTTTTGCACCATTCACTGAAAACTCTGGAGACAGTTGTGCGTGAAAATCCCAGGAGATCAGCAGTTTCTGAGATACTCAAACCACCCCGACTGGCACCAACAATCATTCCATGGTCAACGTCACTTAGATCACATTTCTTCCCCATTCAATGCAGTAAACCTGCATGCTTTTATGCATTGAGTTACTGACACATAATTGAATGATTAGATATTTGTTTTAACATGCAGGTGTAAGGGTGTACTTAATAATGTGGCCACTGAGTGCCTGTCCACTGTTTGATTGTTAATGGGAAGTTCAACTGTTCAACCAACATATTGTCTCTGTGGGATTGTTAACATTCAAATCTTACACATGCAGTCATTCATTAAGTAGACAGTAATTGGAAAATCACGCCTCTGAGAAACATGTTCTAATTTGACATGCAAATTTATAAACTTCTATATATTCCAGCCAGAAATCCTCTATTTTGAAGGCACTTGTTTTTTTCACAATTCTTTCTTAACTAGTACTCAATCATTAGAATGGGCACTTGGATTTGAAGAGACATTTGACAATAACATAGTTATAAATTTGCATGGGAACATTGATATAATGGGCTAACTAGAACATTTCCAATAGGTTCTTAAATATCTGTTTTGCCTATGTCTACATCCAAAAGGTGGATTGGGTTGCTTGTGCCTTGTAGGAGGAGCCAGTTAAGTGGAGAATCAGATATAAACTCCAATCTGGTCCTCGCACAATGATTTCAGTGCTCACTTGAAAAGTGAGAGTGCAATCGCTCCTACAGGTGAATAAAGATGAGGGCTGCTGGTACGGACAACGTTAACGCTGGTGCTTTCTACATGAATGTTTCCAAGCCAGCTGAGCAGCCCAGAGATTGCAGGACTCGTATAGCCATCAGCCGGATTCCCCGACCAATGAACGCCTTTATGGTGTGGGCCAAAGATGAAAGGAAGAAGCTGTCTCTGCAGAACCCCAACCTTCAAAATACGGAGCTCAGCAAACTCCTGGGTAAGGATTCAAAGAGGGGGTAACAACCCCATAACTACTGTGGACAGTTTGGTTTAAATGGGGCAGATAGAGTGAAATTGTTCCTATTAGGGAATAGTTCAAGGAACACGGGGGATTGAACTAACCTTTGTCCTAAAGATACAAGCAGGAATGCAATGATTTTGTTTATATACAGAGGTGTGAAACTCACAGTCTCTAAGTGTCAGAAAAAGCATCAACTAGTTCCATAAGACCATAAAACATAGGTGAAGAATTAGACCATTCAGCCCATCGAATCTTCTCCGCCATTTGATCATGGCTGATTTATTTTCCTTGTCAACTCTGCTCTCCTGCCTTCTTGCCACAGCCTTTGATGCCCTGACTAATCAAGAACCTATCAACCTCCACTTCAAATATGGTCTCTACAGCTGCCTATGGCAATGAATTCCACAGATTCATCACCCCTTGGCTGAAAAACTTTCTCCTCATCTCTGTTCTGAAGGGACCTTCTTCTATTCTGAGGCTGTGCTCTCTGGTCCTAGACTCTCCCATTACTGCAAACATCCACTCCACATTCACTCTATCTAAACCTTTCAATGTACAGTAGTTCTTGAATGAGATTCCACCTCCCCCCACCACCCCGTTCTTCTGAACTTCAGCGAGTACAGGCTCAGGGCCATGAAACACAACTTCATATGTCCTGACGAAAGGTCTCGGCCCGAAACGTCGACAGCGCTTCTCCCTATAGATGCTCCCTGGCCTGCCGTGTTCCACCAGCATTTTGTGGGTGTTGTTTTTTGAATTTCCAGCATCTGCAGATTTCTTCGTGTTTGCTTCATTTGTTAATCCTTTCATTCCTGGGCTCATTCTCATGAGTCCCTTCAAGATGTAATTTTTGGATCCCAAAGGAGTGTTGCTTGCCAGTTTAATCAGCTATAGGAAAAGCAGGGAGGAATGGGGCTAGCAAGATTGCTCTATTAGGAGCCGGATACCCTGATGGACGGAATGGTCTCCTCCTGATTGTAACAATTACATGGCATGATCCTATGGATTTTATATCATAGGCTCAGTTGTACTAAAAGCATTCCCCCCAAAAAGCAGCCAGACTTTTGAAAACTGCTTCATTATTAGTTTTTAGAATCTGCAGATTATAGAGCACTGACTGCCATCTCTTGAAATGTTCAATTTATGTAATTTCAAAGAGACATGAGAATTTTTCTTTATCTGGTTAGTAGGTGCTGTAATGTATTATAAAAGTATTCCCAAGCATGACAATTTTATATACTTTTCACATACATACATAAATGTGCACGTGTCCTGAAGAAGGGTCTCAGCCTGAAACTTCGACTGTTTATTCATTTCCATAGATGCTGCCTGACTTGCTGAGTTATTCCAGCATTTTGTGTGTGTTGCTTTGGATTTCCAGCATCTGCAGATTTTTTCGTGTTTGTGTATATTAAATTTCATATGCAGCTTCCCATAGAACTTTGCCATAAGACCATAAGACATAGGAGCAGAATTAGGCCACTTGGCCCATTGAGTCTGTTCCACCTTTCCATCCTGGCTGATTTATTAACCCTCTCAAACCCATTCTCCTGCCTTCTCCCCAGAACCTTTGAAACCCTGACTAATCAAGAACCTATCAACCTCCACTTTAAATATACCCAGTGATTTGTGCCAATGAATTCCACATATTCACCACACTGTTTGGCAAAAGAAATTCCTCCTCTTCTCTGTTCTAAAGGAACGTTCTTGTATTCTGAGGCTGTGCCCTCTAGTCCTAGACTTTCCCACTACAGAAAACATCCTCTCCACGTCCACTCTATCAAGTCCTTTCAATATTCAATAGGTTTCCGTGAGATCCCCCTTATTCTTCTAAACTCCAGCAATCAAATGCTCCTCATATGTTAACCCTTTCTCTCCAGGGATCATTCATGTGAATGCATTTGTGCATTTCAGCATAACACAATTGAAAATATGAGCTTGCAGTATTGTGCAAAAGTCTTAGGTGTGTACACACACACACACACACACACACACACACACACACACACACACACACACACACACACACACACACACACACACACACACACACACACACACACACATGGCTCTGATATGGGTCTTTATCGTGGACTGTGAGTGGGAAAGAGGCAGAAAGAAGGGAGGGAGTGGGAAGCACCAGAAAGACATTCTGTAACGATCAATAAACCAATTGTTTGGAGTCAAATGACCTTGTCTAGTGTCTCAGGGCTGGGTGTGTCCTCCTGGGCATCTCCTGCTCCTGGCACTCCTTCCCTGCCACCTGTCCCTCACCCCTCCCTCCACTCTCATCATTCCCAACATCCTTTGCTTTTGTCAAATTTACAAACTCACTCTCCACTCCATGCAGAATAATACAAAAGTCTCAAGCACCATAGTTATATATACTGTATGTGCACAGTACTGTATGCAGCAATAAATATCGTTAAAAGACAATAAAAGAGCACTCATATCTATAACACTGTAGAACCTTTGAATGGGTTAATTAATTAATGTTCCTAGTTAAATATGATGTAATTACTTCTGAAATGTAGATCTGTAGGAAATGCAAAGTACTTTATTTTTATTTTCAGCAATATCCCTCAATGAGTAATGTGATTAAGGTCTGGTAATCTGTGTTGGTGATATTAGTTGAAGGGTAATTATTGGCCAGAACACCGGAGAATTCTCATGCTTTTCTTCAAAACAGACAGATAGAGACGATCATATGCATCTGGGTGAGGCACGCAGAACTTTGGTTTAATTTCTCAGTTCTGACAATGCACCACGCATTTGGACTTGGGTACGTTTCCAGCGAGGGATTTGAACCCTTGGCCTCTGATCCCAGAACAAGAATGAGACCTACAGAACTGAGGTTGACATCCTTGGAAGTTCTAGTCCCTTACTGCCTAGGCCGTTCCTTTCTCTGCTGGATGAATTTTGGTGCAGCCATGGTTTATGTTGAAATAGCATTGTCTTGGTGCCTCAGTCACTTAAGGCAGTGAATAAGTTACTTCAAGTGCATAATACTCTCAGATCTCATTGAATTAAATGATCCACACTTACCTAGCAGTGATAGTGTGGACACATTTTCAGCACCTCAGTATAACAAGAAGGAAAATCAGTCATGACTGTCCCCACTACTGCTAATGCACCCCATCACCAGTCTCATCTCCTCACCCTGTGTCCTACTTTAACTCACTTTAAATTTATATATAATAACAACAATTGTTACTATTATTATGCTTATTTGCACAACCAAGTGGCAAACATCACTGTAAACTCAAGTCAGCTCCATCATGGGTTCTAGCCTCCATATTATCCAGGACATCTTCAAGGAGCGGTGCCTCAGAAAGGTGGTGTACTTCATTAGGACCCCCACCACTCAGGACATGCCCTCATAATTTAACCATCAAGGATGAGGTACAGAAGTTTGAAGGCACCAATTCAACGATTTAGGAAAAGCTTCTTCCCTTCTGTCATCCAATTTCTGAATAGACGTTGAAATCATGAACATTACCTCACTACTTTTTTTAAATTTCTGTTTTTGCACTATTTATTTAATTTAATTATTTGATATACATATATATACTTAACGTAATTCAGGATCTTTCTCTATATTTATCATGTATTGCATTGTACTGCTGCCGCAAAGTTAACAAATTTCACGACATGTGCTGGTGATATTAAACCTGAATCTGTTTCTGAAATTTATAAAAGACACCATACCTCACTATAAATACAAGCCTGATCAGTTTCAGAGTCAGAGTCCTACAAATTATATTATGACCAATCTGTTACACAGATAGGACAAATCATAATAACTGTCCAGATATAATATTACAGGATAAACAAGGAAGAACAACTTACTTAATAGATACAGCCATTGCAAACATACATAACATACAGAAATCAGAAGCATGCTGAATTAAAAGAGGAAATTGAAGGACTATGGAACATGAACAGGGTATACATCGTCCCGATAGTAATAGTGACAACTGGTGTCATCCCAAAGTCACTACATGGCAGCATTAAACAACTAGGCCTATACAGCAATGTTTATGTAAATCTTCAGAAAGCAACAATACTAAACACCCTAGAATAATCCAAAAGTTCTAGGCAATTGAGAAATGAATGTTTGCTATGCCATACCCCAGCTTGAGCTGAGAAAAGATAAAAATACAACAATAATAATATTATGGCCTCTTACTTCTTCTTACCTGCCTATCACCTCCCCCGGTGCCTTTACTTCTTCCCTCTCTCTTCATTTATCAGATTCCTTCCTCACCAGCCCTTTACCTTTCCCACCCACCTAGCTACCCTCCTTACACTACCTCTGTCCTTTTATTCTGGCTTCTTCCCCTTCCTTTCCAGCCCAAAACGTCGACTTCATTTCCATAGATGCTGCCTGACCTGCTGAGTTCCTCCAGCGTCTTGTGTGTGCGTGGTTCTAGATTTGCAGCATCTGCAGAATCTTTTGTGTTGATGCTAAAGTAAGTTGTAGTTTGGAGATGATAAATTGCTGGAATCCATCCTTTACGTCTTTTGTCTGTCAGGTTAGGCTGAATGCCAGCAATCTGTCTGACTGCTGGACCGTCACAAAATTAAGTGTGTCAAGCCACTAATTTCACATCCTCAGTCCAAGGACAGGAATTGTAGTGTTGTCCAGCTGAAATACTACCTGGTTCAGAAAACTGAGCAAGAGGGCTGGTTGAAACTTGGCCAAAGCTTGATCACAGCTTGCTCACACCCTGTCTACTCAGTTTTGCTTTGGATGAAAATTATTGGTTTAAGAGTAAAACACGTGGTGTTTAACATTGGAGTCAACCTACTTGTCCACCATCTTCAGATCCATCTGTCGTGTTCGATACATACCAGTAGCACGCTTTGCAGTACAAGTGACCCGGGCTCAATTCCTGCCACTGCCAGTACATTCTCCCTGCAAAATGTTTGGATTTCTTCTGGGTGCTCCAGTTTCCTCCCACAGTCCAAAAACATACTGGGCAGTAGGTTATTTGGGCATTGTATATTGCCTCATGACTTGACAAGAGTTAAATCAGTGGTTGCTGGGCAGCGAGGCTCAAAGGCCAGAAGGGTTGTACCTCTAATGATGTAAATAAAGTTTTATTTCTTCTGTCCACATTAGTGTCTGGCTTTCTGTGCCTAAATCTGTTTCACAGAGTTGGTTCACAGCTCTCTGCAAACTCTACCCTCCTGTGTCCTGCTTTCTTGTGGATTCCTGATTTTCTTTGCTCCGTCATTCACCTGCCTAGAACACACGCTCTACAATTCCTTCTTCCCATATCCCAATTTCCCTCCATTCAGGCAAATCATTCCATAATTCCAAATCACGTTTGGTTTGATAAAGTTCTTGTGCAGTCCTGAAAAATGTTTTTCTCCTCAGCCCTTGACCTTTCCCACCTATTCAGCTCCACCTGTCACCTACCTACTAGCCTCCTTCCCCTCACAACATTTTTTTCTGGCATGTTTCCCCTTCCTTCCAAATCCTGGAGAAGGTTCTGGGCCTGAAGCGTTGACTGTTTATTCATTTCCATCAATGCTGCCTAACCTACTGAATTTCACTGCAAATTGTGTGCGCGATTACACTGGATATGCTACACAAATACAATCTGTATCATGTAGAGAAGGAAAATAGAAAGATTACATTATGTGATTCTCTTAGTGCTCTGTGGCTGTCAAATACGAAGCAAATATCTTGTGTGCCTATTAACCAGCTCCTGTATTGTACAGATCCAAAATGGAAAATGACTCTGGGTAGATTAGAGAAAATGTACAAAATCATCAATCCTCTGTCCCACAACATCTCAATAACACGGAATGTAATGAGAGGAAGTAGGAGAAAGAGTCTTCATGCAGGAAGGCAGGTAACCCAAAGTGGTAGATCAAAGAAAATTAATTAAAAAGTCAATGGGAAGATAAGGATTTTTTTGTATAGTGAAGCATCATAATCTGGAATTTAGAACATGAAAGGGTATAGAAAAGCACAGCACAGAAACAGACCCTTTGGCCCATCTAGTCCATGCTGATCCCATTTAAACTGCCTACTCCCATTGACCTACACTAGAACCATAGCCCTCCATACCCCTACCATCCATGTACCTATTCAAACTTTGCTTAAATGTTGAAATCAAGTTCACATTCACCACTTGTGCTGTCTGCTCGTTCCATATTCTTATGATTCTCTGAGCAAAGAAGCTTCCCGTCATGTTCCCCTTAAACTTTTCACCTTTCACCCTTAACCCATGAACTCTGGTTGTAATCCCACCCAACCTCAGTGGAAAAAGCCTGTTTGCATTTACCCTATCCATAGCCCTCATAATTTTGTATATCTCTATTAAATCTCCTCTCAATCTTCTATGTTCTAATGAGTAAAGTCCTAACCTATTAATCTTTCCTTATAACTCAGGTCCTCCAGATCTGGCAACATCCTTGCAAATCTTCTCTGCACTCCTTCAACCTTATTTACATCTTCCCTGGAGATAGGTGACCAAAACTGCACACAATACTCCAATTTAGGCCTCACCGACATCTTATACAACTTCAGCACAACATTCGCAAAGTTGCATAACATAACATCCTATAAGTAGCATATTCAATAATAACCTTCAAAAGGAAAATGATTTAATACTTAAGGGGTGAATATTGGAGGAGTACTATCAAAGTGAATCAAAGCACAATAAATTAGCTCCTCTTTTGAAGATCCGGTGCAGGTAAGATAAACCAAGAGGCTTCTCATGTTACTCAATACTATGATTTATTCAACAACATATGTGTAGCTGATGGACAGAAATAAGACAAATACTAAAAGCAAGGTAGTCAGATAAGTCCTGACCGAGGGTCTCAGCCCAAATCGTCAACTGTTGATTTATTTCTATGGGTACTGCCTTACCTGCTGAGTTCTTCCAGCAATTTGTGCATGTTGCTTTGGATTTCCGCCATCTGCAGACTTTCTTGTGTTTATAGTCAAACAGTGGTGAATTACTTGCAAAATGGTGACATATACATACTTCGATAATAAGTTTACTTTGAACTTTGGCAAGTCAAGAGGCTCTGCTAGTTTTTTATATGCAGTTTGTAGACCTCTAAAGAGCTTCAAAGATCATGCTTAAGGATCACAAGAGACTCTGCAGATGCTGAAAATCTTGAGTTGCCTGCTCCAAATGCTGGAGGAGCTGAGCAAGTCTGAAACAGTGACAATTGATTTGCCTCCATAAATGCTGTCTGACTTGCTGAGTTCCTCCAGCACTGCGTGTGTGATTTCAGCCCAAAATGTCGACTGAATCCATAGAATTTGCCTAATTTGTGGAGTTTTCACCGGCATTTTGTGTCTGATGGTATTGTTTATGAAAGATTGTCCAGGTGAAGTGAGTGACAGTTAATAATGAACAACAATCTCAAATTCTTACCTCATGTTCAATATTTTCCAATTTGTTTAATGTGTTCTTTTCTAATTTACTATTTGATTTCTTTTCATATTTTATTCTACTTATTAACTATCTTTCCCTCAAACAGGCAAAAAACTAGATCAAATGGAATTTTTTAAAAAGAACTGCAGATGCAGAAAATATGAGATAAAAATGGAGAATGCTGGATAAAAAGCAGGTCAGGCAGCATCTGAGGAAAGAACAATAGTTGAAGTATTGACAAAGAATCTTCCATCTCAAGTACTAAATGCATCTCTTTCTGCAGGTGCTGTCTGATTTGTCAGTTTTCTCAGCAGTTTCTGTTTTATCAGATCAAATAAAGGCAACAATTGGCATTGATGAAACTATTTGAATACCAACAGAGTGGTTAAACAAACGTACGTGCATCAATGTGTCAACCGACATCTATTTTTAAAGATTGTTTGAACAGATAGGATTTCTTTACTTGAGAAAGTGAAGGATGACGTGATAAAGTTGTTTCATGCTGGAGGGACATCATCAGGTCCTGCTGAAGGGTCTCGGCTGGAAGTAAAAACAGTTCATTCCCTCAAAATCTTGTGCAGTTTGCTCTGGATTTCCACCATTTGCAGAACCTCTTGCTTTTATGGAAAGCAAAAATGTTGACTGATTCTCTTTCCACAATGAGCTCCAAAGTGCTGATTGATCCACTTCCCACAGATACAGCCTGACCTGATGAGTCTTTCCAACATTTTCTGTCTTTGTTTTCAAAAGATTTGTTAACTGAATTAGATGAGGTGAGGTGAGAGGAGGCTTCAATAGGGCAGACACAACAACGTAGAACTCTATGATCTCAATATTCTGTTGCTGTAACCTAGATATTTTATTATGTAGAGCCATGTATCTATTTTCTACCTGCATTGTATTTGTGTTGCATGTTTATTGTGTTTATTGTGGTTAGTCATGTTGGTTAGGCGTGGTAGAAGCGAAAAGTTTAGTTATGTATTCCTGCTTTTGCGTTTGAAGTTAGAGCTAGCGAGTGAGCTGAGGTGATATCCTTTTTGCTGACAAAATGCAGCAAGTGCCCAAACAACACCACTTGGAGACTAAGCTCTGGGGCGGGGGTGTTTGATCCTGCATGATGCGCTTTCCTTCCACTAACAAAGTTCCAAAGTTGAAGAATATATTCCTTTTGAAAACTTTCAATTCTACTTAATTAAGCTTTCCCAGCATGTGCACATATCCACATGAAAGGCTGGAACGGCCTATTCCACCCTAGAGCTCAATTAATGAATAGCTAGCTAGATAGAT
The DNA here is from genome assembly GCF_048418815.1 of Hemitrygon akajei. Classification (NCBI taxonomy): domain Eukaryota; kingdom Metazoa; phylum Chordata; class Chondrichthyes; order Myliobatiformes; family Dasyatidae; genus Hemitrygon; species Hemitrygon akajei. Next base: position 4,699,179 of record NC_133155.1, on the reverse strand, counting down.
AAATAAATAACAAAATAGGTAGGTAGCTAGAGCAAGCAGCACAACACAGAGGACCAATGGGCAATCAAAATGCTTGGTGTATATTCAAGGCAGCAGCGCAAGATTCTCCAACTGCCAAAGACTTCAATTGATAGATAATTTGTCAGCTAAAGATCCTTGCATTAAACTTCCTATTGAAATGGAAATAGAACAAGACTCAGAGGATGTCACAAGTCACGGTGCAGCTGCCACACAGCTTCAATGACGCAAGCCCAATCCTGACCTCCACGGCTTCCTGGGCGGGATCTTCACATCCTTCCTCTGACTGTGTAAGGTTCCTCCATGACGCTTTGTTTTCATCTCTCTTTGGCGCTGTGCGGTAGCGTAGCAGTTAGCGTAACACCATTGATCCCGGTTCAATTCCCGCTGCTCCCCGTGACTCCATGGACTTTCCTCTGGGTGCTCCAGTTTCCTCCCACATCCCAAAGGTGAAAGGGTCAGTAGATTCATTAGAATCATGGGTGTCATTGGTCAGTGTGGCCTCACAGGGCTAGAAGGGCCTGTTACCATGTCATATCTCTAAATAAAATGTAATCTCATATCCCAAAGAATTCATTGACATGAGAAAGAGATTGGCATAGGTTGTATGGAAATAAATGAGGGGCTGGGACTGATGGGAATGCTCTGGGAAATGACACAGGCACAACAGGCCTTGTAAGAAAACTTGAGGTCTTGTAAAGCCTGGAAGAACTGGTTTGTCATTTAAGAACAAATAACAAGGATAACATTTTCAAGGCTGTTTAATTTTCATTCAACTACACATGAATTCCCATGAATACAGAGTTCTTCCAGGGCCAAAGTGCCAGGAAACCATATCGTTGGCTCTTCACTCAACCCAGCAACTTTCAATTCTACTTGCTTAAGCTTCCCTAGCATGTAACCAACTAAATAGAGCTTAGCAGTCAAACCAATTGCTATACACTGTCGGTTTCTTTCAGCAACGTTCATCAAGGTCAGCTTATTGCTTCTAATTTCTCTTCTGGCACCTGTACACAAAAGGCCTGGATCACACCATCTCCCTATAATCAGTCGTGTAATTGTGATCTGCAGACAGCTCGTGCCATCCTCACAGGTGGAGGATCCCACAATTAATTCACAACTGCTTCAGTAAGTCCAAGACTATGAAGTCCAGTGTTTGGAACTGTATGCAGACAAATCCCATTTAACGTATACTTTGCCCTCACTGTGGGTCTCACTCAAGCTATACATTCTAAATCCATGGCAACGTCAATCATCTTCTACCAGGGAATCCAAACCCGAGCTCCACAACATGTCAATCGTAACACCTTCCACCAGTAGCTCAAGGTCTTCTTTCTCGCACTCCCACAATTGATTGCCACTCCAACTATTGCCCTTCTCCCACATTTCTCTGCAGCCTGACCCTAACATCGACCTGTGACCTGCAAACTATCTGAGTTCTTCTGCTTGCTCTGCAGAGCAAGTAAAGAAAAAGCCATTATTTTGTGATGTCTATTCAATTGCACATAAGGCTTTGAATGCAGTAAAATTCCCCAGGAACCTTGTATGTTATTTTAAGTCACCTGTTTTAAGACCAAAATCCTTTGAGTCTACAATCAAGTCTCTAACATCTCAAAGACATGATATGCTATTAGAGGCAGCACGGTAGTGTAGTGGTTAGTGCAACGGCTTACAGTACCAGCAACACGGGTTCATATCCCGCTGCTGCCTGAAGGAATTTGTACGTTCTCCCTGTGACTGCGTTGGTTTCCTCTGGGTGTTCCTGTTTCTTCGGTCCTGTTTCACAGTCCAAAGATGTACCAGTTGGTAGGTGAATTGGTCACTGTAAATTGTCCAGTGATTAGGCTTGAAATATTTTGGGGGATTGCTACGAGGAACAGATTGAAGAGCAGAAAGCACCCATTCTGCACTGTTCTTCAATAAAAAGCACATCCAGGAAATCTTACTCTTCACAATATACAATGTGTGAGATAGACTCGCGGGAAATGTATAGTAAGGTGAAAATATCCATTCGTTTGCACGTATCCACTCGAAAGGCTGGAACGGCCCATTCTACCCTAGAGCTCAATGAATAAATAGTTAGATAAATAACAAAATAGGTAGGTAGCTAGAGCAAGCAGTACAACACAGAGGACCAATGGGCAATCAAAATGCTTGGTGTATATTCAAGGCAGCAGCGCAAGATTCTCCAACTGCCAAAGACTTCAATTGATGGATAATTTGCCAGTTCAAGATCTTTGCATTTAAACTTCCTATTGAAATGGAAATAGAACAAGACTCAGAGGATGTCACAGGTCACGGTGCAGCTGCCACACAGCTTCAATGACGCAAGCCCAATCCTGACCTCCACGGCTTCCTGGGTGGGATCTTCACATCCTTCCTCTGACTGTATAAGGTTCTGCCATGACGCTTGGTTTTCATCTCTCTTTGGCGTGGTAACGTAGCAGTTAGCGTAATGTATTACAGCACCAGCGACCCGCGTTCAATTCCCGCTGCTCCTCGTGACTCCATGGATTTTCCTCTGGGTGCTCCAGTTTCCTCCCACATCCCAAAGTGTAAGTGTTAGTAGATTCATTAGAAACATGGGTGTCACTAGTTATGTACCCCGTAACTGGGTGTCTGACCAGTAGAGAAAGAAGAATCCGTTGGAGTCTGGTGGTACTATATTCAAAAGTATTTATTAGTAAAATAAGCAAATCAATATCAATAGATATCAATAAATATATAGATAACACAAGTTAGCAATAATAAACCTAAAAGTGTAGGAATAATAATAAGCAATAATAAACAAGCTCTATCAATGTCTAGGGGTAAATGAATTGTCACAGAAAAGTATAAAGTTCAGTTCAGTTCATACGTGCTGAGGTAGATATGGTTGTTGTGTTGTAATCATTGAAGAGAGAGAGCGAGAGAGAGAGAGAGAGAGAGAGAGAGAGAGAGAGAGAGAGAGAGACAGAGAGACAGAGACAGAGAGAGAGAGAGACAGAGAGAGAGAGAGAGAGAGAGAGAGACAGAGAGAGAGAGAGTGAGCGAGATGTAACAGCAACAGCTGCGGCAGGCAAACCTTTTACTCCTTTCTTAATCCGTCGTGTCGTAGTGGCCATTCCGTTATGACCCCTCTGTCATTCAGCTAGACTGTTCTTCTGTGGTGGACTCGTCACTCTGGCATGAGTGGACACACACACAAGTCCCCACTGGCCCTGCTGTAACACTGTGAGTTTACCTGACCGATCTCCTGGTTCGGTATCCGATGCCCCCACCTTCCCGTGGGTTCCAACTCTCAATCAGTGTCCACTGGTGTGTCTGAAGGGTGTCTCTCCAGACCTGTCTTTTATCCCTACTCACGGGGTCACAGCTATCAATCAATTTTGAATGACTGTGTCCATCAAACCAGCCCACTCCTGCAGTCCACTGAGGAATGTTAATGAGCAAAATAGTAGAAGATAAATAACCCTTGCAGAAGTCACAATACAGTAAATCAACAAGTCTCTCTCCCCTCTCTTATCTGTAGCAGATGTTCTTGCATGTTTTTCATTTCTCTCTCTCATGAGCAGCATAGCAACAGTAATAGTTCGTGATTCTCAGGGAATGGGGATGGGTAACTCTGCACCCCATTGTCCATCAGATCTGTTCATCACTCATAACACCTCCATCCTTCTGGGAATTTCTCTACTTTAGAAAGAGCTGATTCTTTCAACACCACAAGCTCCTCATCATGACTCTGTTCCTTTATAAATTCCCTCCTGGCTAAGGGTAGATCTACCTCCTCTCCTTTACTCTCTTTCACCTCACTATTCTCTGCTTTACCACCCTCTAACCTCTCTTGGTACAGGGTCGGTAAAAACGTCTCCGCCAAATCAACACTAGACTCATTTAAACTGGCTCCTTTCTCAGCCGCCTTTTTAGACATGCTGCGAGTGATCGCACATGCGGGATAAATCTTGGAATCTATGGGCGGGTCCTCAGCACTTATAGGCTTGCTTGTCAGCTTCACTGCTGAATACACGTCACCACCTGCCAGATCGTTACCAAGTAGGACGTCCACGCCGTCCATCGGTAGTTTCGACCGCATCCCTATTTCGACTGGTCCAGATACCAGGTCACATTTCAGAAACATCCTGTGCAAAGGTATGGCCTCGGTCCCTTTTCCAATACCTCTTAACACAACCTTCCCAGTCTCAGTCTCAGGACCGAAATCCAGCACCTTCCTGAGAATCAATGACTGATCAGCCCCAGTATCCCTCCAGATCCGCACTGGAACTGGGGTTTCTCCTTCCTTCACAGACACTGTCCCTTCCGAGATAAACTTCTCACGTCCCTCTTGGGCTCTATCTACCTTTGCCTTCCTCATCGATCTGTTGACTGACTCAATACACCCTGTAGGGACTGCTGTTTTCCCTTTTCCTGTCTCCTTCTTCGGAGCAAAGCACTTAGATGCAATATGATCAGCTTTCCCACAATTATAACACGTAAAGCTAGGGACCTTCCTGCCAGCCTGCTTTTCCTCCTCTTTACCTTTTCAACTAGCTCCCAGCTTATTCTCTGACTTAGCCGGTGGGCTTTCTCTACCGTTCCTACTGCCTTTCTGGTAGCTCTTATTTGGGGAAAACTTTGTCTTATGGGTTAAGGCGTATTCATCTGCTAACTTGGCAGATTCTGATACAGACTTATTCTTCTTCTCATTCAGGTATGTCCGGATATTATCCGAAACACAACCTTTAAATTCTTCTATCAGAATCAACTCTCTTAGACGATAGAAATCCTCCTCCACCCCTTCTGCAGCGCACCAGCAGTCAAAGTATACACCCTTCTCGTATGCAAACTCTGTAAATGTCTGATTCCACTGTTTCCTTAAGTCCCTGAACTTTTGTCTATACGCTTCAGGTACCAACTCATAGGTCCGAAGGATAGCCTGTTTTGCTTCCTCATAATCCTCTGCATCCTCCGCAGACAACGCAGCATATGCTTGTTGAGCCTTTCCTTTAAGTACACTTTGTAATGTTACAAACCCCGTAACTGGGTCACTTACCAGCACAGATAGAGAGGTCCGTTGAAGTCTGATGGTACTATTTTTATCAGTATTTATTAGTAAAAATACACAAAAATAATATCAATGCAAACATACATATAATATACGTCGTCAAGACTAAATCTGAAAGTGCGGGTATAATAATAATCAATAAGAAATAGCTCTATCGTTGTCTAGGGGATAATGTATTGTCCGATGGAAATATAAAGTTCGTTTCAGTTCACACAGGCTTCAGCCTTTGGGGACCGCTGGGTTTTGCAATTGTTGGAGAGAGAGAGATTTTTGAGAAAAGAAACTTGCCGGCTTTCCTTTATCCGATCTTGATCCATATTCGTCCTTTAGCGAGGCCGTTCCATGGAAGACTTGTCATCCGGGCAAGGATGGACACACACAAATCCCCACCGGTCTCATACGTTTCTCCTGGTGCGTCTAAAGGGGTTGTTCCCCAGACCCTCTTTTATCCTTACTCACGGGGTCTCAGATGTCAATCAGGTTGGGATGATGCAATCCCTCAACCAGCCCACTCTGGTCATCCCCTGAGGGCTTCAATGAATAGTACAGTACTCAATACACAATTCCGTCTCCAAGAGACAATGGCCGTTATCCGTGGCTTTGTCTTGCTGTGGGGCCAGGACACATTCCAAAACCTTGAGGATTCTCTCTCATTTCCTGGGTCCCAGACCCAAATTAATAGCGATCTTGCGATTCTCAAAAAGGAGGGGGCGACTTTGTACCCTTCGGCCCCTCAGAGTTGTGGCACATTCGTAACAGTAACAACACCACCCACTTATCTCTGGGCCACTTCTGATTCATGGCCACTTTTTCAAAATGCAAGAAGTACCGATCAATGTCCGTCTCCTCGAACAGATGTACCAACCTAATCTCCTGACTAACATTAAACTTTTCACACGTTGCCATTTCTCCCTCTCAAACTGCCGCTATTTTTCTGCCTCCTCCCACTCCAGCTTTCTTATCAGAATCTCATGCTCTCTTTTCTCCTTCTCCTCAGCCAACCTTAATTTTTCTATCTGTAACTGAACCTCACCGTCGGCTGGTTTCCTCTCAGGGAACAGGTCCAATACATCCGATGTGAATACACCCTCGGATACATAATGCACAGCTATTGCTCTCTGTATATCCAACTTTCTCATCAACGATTTCACCGCCAAGAGATTTAATCGTTTCGCAACACTCACCAATTCTGCCTTCCTGGCATCCTCCAATACCCCCGAAGTCAGATCTTTTAAAGATTTGTCTATTTCTTTCTCTGCTGGTCAGACACCCAGTTATGGGGTACGTAACACACTGCTCAGTGTGAGTTTATTGGCCTGTTACCATGTTGTATCTCTAAATAAAATATAATCTCATATCCCAAAGAATTCATTGGCATGGGAAATAGATTGGCATAGGTTGTATGGAAATAAATGCTGGGACTGATGGGAAAGCTCTGGGAAATGACACAGGCACAACAGGCCTAATGGTTCTATGTTGTTATAACATTTGAAGTCTTGCATAACCTGGAAAAACTAGTTTTTCATTTAAGGACAAATAACAAGGATATCATTTTCAAGTTTATGCTTAATTTTCATTCAACCACACATGAATTCCCATGAATACAGCGTTCTTCCAGTGCCAAGGTGCCAGGTCACCATTTCACTGGCTCGTCACTCAACTCAGGAACACCTTGTTACGTTTTGTAACTTCAAAATGTTTAACTAATCCAAATGAAGACAGATGTCCAGGAACATGGGTCTAGTTCGAGTTTACTTTAAGTGAGATGTGCACGTATCACATGGTAGCCTGGTGTCATATGCAGTTAACATACTTTTTACATCTAACCCACAGTTAATTATTTAAATGAACAAGAATGCCTAATCAACCAATATATACACAAGATTTCTCAAATATTACTAAAATATTAAATACACAACATATCTCCCTGCTTAACCTTCAACTGAACAGAGAATGCATCTCAACTATATACACCACATACTATATAATGCATCTACTACAGTATATACAGCCATCCACAGCATAGTAATTTTTAAAAATGGTGTCATTCAGTCTTAAAGATTTAAATTCTGTGGAGGCTTTCTTATTCTTGTTGGAGAACGTCCTTCCTGAGAAGTAAGAGTACTCTGCTTGGCCGGTGAGACTTGTGACTGTGAAAACAATGTCAGGTTCTGGAGCCTCCTCCATAGTGGTTGTAGGAGTTGACTCTGAGACTGAAGGAAGTGGTTCTGACAGTTCTGAACACCTTTCTTCGTCTTTTCTCTCTCTGGATCTACTTTGATCCCTTTCTTTTTCTTTCTCACATTCCTTCTCTCTTTCACACATTTCTCTTTCTTGTTCACATTTATTCTCTCCATCTCTTCCCTCCTTTTTCTTCTTCTGCATCTTGGTGCATCTTGATCTTGGGAAGGTGTATTTAGTTCACAGGTGTATTCTCTTATTAATGCTTCTATCTGCTCTCTCCACTTGGTTTCCTCGTCTACACCATCCTCTGAGAAATCGTTTGTTTTCATATCTCCATTGACTCTTTTTGGCCATCCATTCACCCAGCTGGACTTTGGTCTTACAACTTCCTTTGTCTCCCACTTGAAGTTCATGCAATAGCGTTAACGTACACGGACTAGATTCTGGTTCCTTATACTCACAAAAACCGAACGCTTGCAACTTGCCTGAATCTCCTTGAATTCTTTTCCAGATTAAAACCAAGCCACATTTTGCAAGTCACTGCCTGATTAACATATCAGAAGCTTTCTCGGGAATGTTGCCTACAAAAACTGTTGTAGTTAGACCAGCGCTTTCGTCACTTTCACACTTCCTCTGAGCAGCATGCTCCTTCCTTGATCCAATATGCTTTCCAACCCAAGGCACAAAGGTTGCCATCAACACCGACTTGCCCAGTGTTTGACAGAGGTTCATGGGATACAGCAAGGAGACGGCTGTGATTTCATCCAGCCCCTTTCTTCATTCAGCATCATTGCAGTGGATGTGGCATGCAGTTGGTGGACAGACCTCCAATCAAGTTGTAATTCTCTCAGTCAATCACACACACTCCTCTACACACAAAGCTGGTCCTTCTGTTTTTTTACCTCATACAAGCTCAATGTGGCTCGTTGGTGATTGTATGTCATTCCCAAAGGAGTTATCTTTTCTCACAGTACAAGTTCTTATTTGGAAATCTGCAGGCTTCAGTCTGGCATTTCTGAAATGCCTTTCAAACTCATTTTGAGAAATGACTGAAGCAGCTGAGCCAGCATCCAATTCCATTTCACTTCTGGCATAAAGCATGTTGCTTGTCTATTGTTAATTTTCACAGTGTAAATCTCAAGGCTACCTAATCCTGTGTCATTCTCATCATTATCAGATTTTTCATCAACAGCATGCTGATTAGTGCTCTTCTTGAAAATGCAACTTGGACTTATTGTCTTGTTTCTCTTCTCTGTGCAGTACATTTGTTTTTGTCTGCCTGACATGCTCTTTGGTTGGGTCCTGCTTTGCTGCAGGTTTTGCCTTTAAATTTGCATTGGTCTGGTGTATGTGAGTCCCTGCCACAATGGTAACACCATCTGCTTGGCCAGGCTGGATTCTGCAATGTATTCACACTCACTTCCATTCCTGACTGCAACTCAATTACATCTCTGTATGTGGTTCCCATTGGAATAGCAATGTCCACTGTTCATATGAATGTAAGCTGTTTTTGAATGCTTTCTTCTAAGATTTCACAAACTAACTCATCTCTAAGTGTATCATTAACACCATTACTGAACTGACAATGTTCAGACAATTACTTCAATTCAGCCATGGACTGTCTTTCATTTTCATTCTACTTATGAAACCTAAAGAATTCTGAAATTAACAATGGCTTTTGTTCTAAGTGGCCCTTTGACTAACTTCTTTAGATTTGTGGTGGACACTATACTAACTGGTTGCATTGCAGCCTGTTATGGAAACACCAATGCCCCTGAACAGAAAGTATTACAAAAAGTAGTGGATATGGCCCAGTCCATCACGGTTAAAGCCCTCTCCAGTATTGAGCACACCTACACAGAGTGCTGTCACAGGAAAGCAGCATCCATCATCAGGGACCCCCACCACACAGGCCATGCTCTTGTCTCGCTGCTGCCATCAGGAAGGAGGTACAGGAGCCTCAGAACCTACACAACTAGGTTCAGGAACAGTTATTACCCCTCAGCCATCAGGCTCTTGAACCAGTGGTGATAACGACAACTTCACTTGCCCCATCACTGAACTATTCCTACAACCTATGGACTCATTTTGAAGGATTCTCCATCTCATGTTCTCGATATTTATTGTCTTTTGCACATTGATTGTTGTCCGACCTGTTGAGTGGAGTCTTTCATTGATCCTATTATAGTTCCTGGATTTACTGAGTATGCCTGCAAGGAAACAAATCTCAGGGTTACATATGGTGGGTTATATGTACTTTGATATTAAATTTACTTTGTACTTTTGAACTTTGAAAACACAGTATCAGCAATTATACACAGCAAAAGACGCATATAACTCATACCATATAAGATAGCAGTAAGCATAAAATATAGCCCAAGTACCTAAGTCCATGGATGTTATCAGCAAGAACAAGCCCACAGCAGTCCACAGACGAATGCAGTAAACCTTGTCTTCCACTGACTGAAGACAGGAGAGCAGCACTGACAGGAAGGGAGGGCACAGCCCAATCCAGCGTAGATGCCGCACCTCACTGCCTCCAGCACCAGCTCCCTGAGCAGCTGCACCAAGTGACACTGTGGCCTGAGGCCTAGTCTGTGCTACAACCAAGGCCACGCAGCTCCCCCGCCATCAGTCTCACCAATGAACCTGACATGCAGTATTCTATATTTCCAATGTACAACAGAATGCTATGGTCACAAGAAAAGCATTCAAGAAAGTTACTCGCTGTTAGCCCGCACACTGCCTTCACTCACTGACTCCAACACCATTCTGTAGCAGGCAACAACATAGACCACACGAAGTCCAGTTCCTCCAGCTCCCCCGCTATCGAGCAACTCACTCTCACTATCCTGCTACACTTCGAGTTCTTACTGTCCCCTCGATGGGTTAATTTGTCACTCTGACTTGTTCTGAGTGTGTACGTGAGTGGCCGAATCTGGAGGGAATGTTGGAAGAATAAAATTGGCATAGAGTAGAATTAGTGCAAGTGGGTGATAGAGCAGAGGCAATGGGCTGAAGGGCCTTTTTACATGCCCCAGGACTATTCTGGTGTATGTTTTCAAGAGTGGTTGAGTAGTTAGATGATCATCAGTTCTAGATTCCAAGGAAGGCTGAAGGTTTTGAGTAAGTGCTTCAATGCAGCCATTAAAATACATAAAAGACATGTCAATTCTTTGAAAATATTCAACATTTTGAAAGTAGTAACACAATTGGGTAATTCGAAATACAAATGACATGCCATTTAAGTAGACAGCTGATCTGATTGTACCCATTTTATGGTGGATTTGAAGATTAGAATTATACCAACAATAGGAACAGGTTGAACAAATAGCAGAATAGCTAAATAGCAGAAAATGACCCCATTATTCCACTCTTTGCCTACTGCCAGTCAACTAACCTTCTACCTTTCCTGTAATACCATGGGCTCTTATCTTGTTAAACACCCTTATGCATGGCACCTTGTCAAAGGCCTTCTGAAAATCAAATAAACAACTCTCCTTTGTCTGTCCTGCTGGTTATTTCCTCCAGGAATTCCAACAGATTTGTCAGGCAAGATTTCCCTTTAAGGAAACTATGCTGATTTTGATGTACTTTCTCACATCCCTCCAAATACTCCAAAACCTCATCCTTAATAATGGACTTGAACATCTTCCCAACCACTGAGGTCAGACTAACTAATCTATAATTTCCTTTCTTCTACCTCTCTCCCTTCTTAAAAAGTGTGGGTCTTAATTTGTGTTGTACTGTTCCAAACCCCAGTAAAAGCTGAGGATAATCAGAATCAGGTTTAATATCACCGGCATATGTTGTGAAATGTGTTATCTTAGCGGCAGCAATATAACGCAATACATGATTATATAGAAAGAAAAAAATAATTAGGTAAATCAATTACAGTAAGATAAGTGTGTGTGTGTGTATATACTGTGTATATGCAAATTAAATAGTTAAATTAATAATGGTGCTCTCGACAGTACAGTTGCAGAGATTTTTGAGTGTCTTAGGTGATAAACCAAATCTCCTCAAACTCCTAATGAAGTATAGCCACTGTCTTGCCTTCTTTATAGCTGCATCGATATGTTAGGACCAGGTTGGATCCTCAGAGATGTTGATACCCAGGAACTTGAAATTGCTCACTCTCTCCAATTCTGCTCCCTCTGAGGATTGGTTTGTGTTCCCTCATCTTACCCTTTCTGAAGACCACAATCAGCTCTTTCATCTTACTTACATTGAGTGCCAGGTTGTTGATGTGGCACCACTCCACTAGTTGGCATATCTCACTCCTGTACGCCCTCTCGTCACCACCTGAGATTCTGCCAACAATGGTTATATGATCAGCAAATTCATAGATGGCATTTGAGCTCTACCTAGCCACACAGTCTTGGGTACAGAGAGAGTAGAGCAGTGAGTAAGCACATACTCCTGAAACATACAAGTGTTGATCGTCAGCGATGAGGTGTTATTAATACTAATCCACACAGATTATGGTCTTCCGGTTAGGAAGTTGAGGATTCAATTGCAGAGCGAGGTACTGAGGCCCAGGTTCTGTAGCTTATTGATTAGGACTGTGGGAATGATGGTGTTAAATGCTGAGCTATCATGAACGAACAGCATCCTGACATAGGCATTTGTATTGTCCAATACAATAAATTTGACATTACTAGAAAGAGACCAGTTTGATAAAACTTTGCTCACATAAGTTCCATATGGAACATAAATGGCAACGGGTAAGTTGGAGGTCACTAAGGAGCTGGAACTACTATGAAATACAGGGGTAGTTCATATTCAACAGTTTGCTGGAGAAAATGCTAGACTAGAATTTATTGATCTGTTAAAGAAAGGTCAGAAACTGAATCAAAAGTAAACTGAAGCAGTAGTGAGAAAAAAAGAAACACTTTTTTAAATAATGGATTTGCAAAAAGTTATTTACTTTATAACTTTGAATACAGATGTTTTTAAAAAGCATGTAAATATTATCACCATGGTGACAAATTTGGCACGATGAGCAAAATATCAAGATAAATAGGCTGTCCACATGCAGGGTGTGTTAATTTTTGCTTGGTGAAATCTCCAGTCATTCTGAGTTACCTTCTATAAAATATAGCGTGATGCCAAGCAAACTCTCCTTCAATATAGACCACAAAATGGGCTTTACAATGAACTAAACATTAGGAGCATATTAGCTTAGTGAAACTACTTCCCCATGATGTAAGATCTTGTCAGACGAAGCTGACTCAATGGGCCAAATGGCCTACTTCTGCTCGTATATCTTCCAGTTTGAGGGTCTATTGCAAGCTCGTGTTGAATCCCTTTCCTCAAATCCCTTGATTTCTACAGTAGCCCTGTGAAAGTAAAGACTAATGACTTCACTCACTCCAACACTGAGCTGATTCCACAAACTATGGATTCACTTTCAAGGACTCTGCAACTCATGTTCTCAGTATTATTTATTAGTTTATTTATTTTTGTTACTTTGTTTTTTTTATATTCACACAATTTGTTATCTTTTGCAAAGTGGTTGTTTGTCCATTTTTCTTTGTGTGTCTTTTTCATTGATTTAGTTGTGTTTCTTTGTATCTACTGTGAATGCCCAAAAGAAAATGAATGTCAGGGTAGTATATCATGATAGATATTTGCTTTGATAACAAATTTATCCTGAACTTTGAACTTTGATGTACTTATGATAAGAAGGAAAAACACATGAATTGAAATCACTTATTGAAGTAATTGCATCCAAATCTTTGTCAAAGTCTTGCCTGAAATCAATACGTTTATTTATTTATTGAGAAATAGCATGAAATAGGCCCTTCTGGCACTTCGAGCCGTGTTTCCCAGCAACCCCCGCTTTAATCCCAGCCTAATCACGGGACAACTTACAATGATGAATTAGAGTACTGACCCATACATTATTGGACTGTGGGAGGAAACTGGAGCACCCAGATGATACCCATGCGGTCACAGTGCAAACGTACAAATTCCGTACAGGCAACAGCAGGAACTGAATCTGGGAAATGACCCTAGTGCGAACATTTCTACATAAACTCTGAAATCATTGGAGCTGCAGAATACCAAGGCATAGATGAAAGATTCAGCAGAAGCTGCACCAAACTCTTTGTAAAATTAAAGCGAAATTGTCTAAATTGAAATTGTAAAGGTAGAGCAGATCTTTAGAGATAGAGAGAGACTGGAGGTCATGGGTTAAGGGTGAAAGGTGAAATGCTTAAGCACAACATAGGGGGGAATTTCTTCACTCAAAAGGTGGTGAGCTGCCAATGGAGTGATGAATGAGGGTTCGATTTCAACATTTAAGAGAAATTTGTATGGGTACATGGATGGGAAGAGCAGGGAGGGCTATGAACATCTAGTTCAGGTCAGCGTGAACTAGATGGGACAAAGGATCCATTTCTGTGGTATTGTATGATTCTATGTCTATATTATGTCAATCTAGAACAGGCACATAGAGTAAAACCAAACTGTCAAATTCTTACCACCTTTCACCACCAGAAAACATCCAAAAGTATTTCATAAACAAGAGGAAATCTGCAGATGCTGGAAATCCAAGCAACACAAACAAAATGCTGGAGGAACTCAGCAGGCCAGGCAGCACCTATGGAAATGAATAAACAGTCAACATTTCAGTCCAAGGACAGGACAGGAAAGGAATGGGGAAGATGCCAGAAAAAACCAGGGGGGAAAGGGAAGGAGGCTAGCTGGGAGGTGATAGCTGAAGCCAGGTCGGTAGGAAAGATAAAAGGTTGCAGAGCAGATTGTTGCAGTGTAGACTCAGAGGCTGAATTTCCTCCTTCTGTGCTGTGCTATTTTGTTACTGTACATTATTAGGTGATCTTTAAATAAGGATGCTGTCTTTCTTAAAGTGCATTTCCTTCATTATGTTCTGTCTGGCTCAATGTGTCTCCTCTCTCCTCCCAGGGCGTTGTTGGAGATCCCTTACAGTGGTGCAGAAGCGACCATATATTTTAGAAGCAGAGAGGCTACGAGTGGAGCATATGTTGGAATACCCTAACTACAAATACAGGCCGCGACGGAAAAGCCAAACCCGCGGCCCGTACAGGAATGGCACTTCCATTCACGTAGAGAGCATTGAACAACAGGAATCGACTTTTCACCAAGATAAGAAATTTACCATCAGCAAACTGGCAATTGACCAGATTGCTCACTCACACCACCTCCCTGAAGCGAACCGACACAGCAAGCAGGAAATACGCCCCTTAGGGAAACAGCCTTCGACCACCAGCTCACAAACCACGCGACCAGAATGCAGGGCAGGAACAGAGAGCGGGCTGACTGGTATAGAATGCCCGCTATCCCATCCAGTTTACGGATTTCCTCCACCTGATACAAGCCTCTACTGCAGCCCGTCCTATCAGCTGAGCCCTGCGATCCCTCCTCAGAGCTCAGCAGTTTGTTGTCACAAAGTAGCAGAACCCTCTCCGTTACTTGAGAACTTGACCCAATATTGTGGGTCTCAAAGCATGCAGCCGCTGAATGACATGGAAGTCCTGGACAACCTCTGCTACTCTGACCTGCTAGCTGATGTGGATCGTAATGAGTTTGACCAGTATCTGAACAATGACTCCTGGGCTGATCCACTTGGGCATCTTCTAACTGGAAAGGTCTCTGACAGCATCGAGACGGACGAAATTGACCTTGTGTCTGTGTTGGCAGATGTGAATACAGCCTATTATAATACCATTTCTAGATTAATTTGACACCACGGTAGACAGTTCCAATGCCTTAGGGGAAATACACAGTTCAAGAGTGCCATGTATTCAGAAATGAATTTCAAAAGAAGCCCCATTTATCTTCTCAGGTGCTTCTGATGGCAGAAGTAAATTAGAGCAAGGACTCCTCCCCAATATGTTGAGCAAATATTTAATGCTCAAACGGCTTTATCATCAATGTCTTGATGTTATGGGATCATGCTGTAACTAATTTGGTTGTTACGTTTCCTGTGATGAAATGTTTGGGCTTCTCCTCTTCTTTCTGCCTCTTTTATTCTTCTCCTTCCCTGTGATCTTTCCCATAGAGGGGAGTCTAGGACGGGAGGGCACTGCCTCAGAATAGAGGGAATCTAGAACAGAGATGAGGAGGAATTTCTTTAGCCAGAGAGTGGCGAGTCTGTGGATTTCATTGTATACTTCAAGAGGGGATTGATAGGTTCTTGATTAGTCAGGGTGTCAAATGTTACGGGGAGAAGGCAGTAGAATGGGGTTGAGGGGATAGTAAATCAGCTGTGGTGGAGCAGGTGGGATAATTAATAGTAATGGGCCAAGTGGCATAATTCTGCTCTTATGTCTTATGGTCTGATGGAATATGTCAAATAGGAAAATGAGAATAAATAATAATATTAAAATCAGACAATAAAATGCACTGTAATCTAGTTTATATGCTTAGTGTGGTAAGACAAAAGACCAGGGGCTCCCAGCCTTTTTATGCCTTGGAGCCCTACCATTAACTGAGGATTAAGGTTGGAAATCCTTGTTAGGGACGGAGTCAATAAGAATCACTTTCCTATATGTAGGGTGATGTTGGGTCAGCTTATTTTCTTTGCTTAGTGTTTGTATTATGGTTGAAAATAAATGGAAGAGAGGAAAGTATGGAGGATTGGAAGCCAATATTCTACTAAAGGGAAGGAAAGGGAAGGAATATCACTGGGCTATTTTCCTTGGTCTGGTTACTGAGCTAGGGTTTTAGCTGCAGCACTGAGAGGGATAGGTGTGGTGGTGGGATGGGGGAGGCAGGACAGGGGTAAAGCACGTGTATTGATAATCAAAGTACATAAGAACAACTTGCTATTTTAAATGGGGCTTAGGTGAAAAATAGATGATGTCTGAGTTGGTATTAGGTAGAAGAAACAATTGAGTCTTTGTTCAGGTACTTCCTTGATATGCAAAACCTAGCAGCTTATCAACAAGAACAATGAGGAAAATTCAAGAGAAAAGCATTAATTCCACAGAATCTTTAGAGACGGGACTCTCTTCTCACGGAGCCACATTCTTGCACTGCAGGACTTTGAATAATTTTTAATTCATTTATGAGAAACAGTCTGTCACTATTCTAATAGAGTTATATTCCAGCAACACACACAACATGCTCGAGGAACTCGGCAGGCCAGGCAGCATCTAGGAGTGGTGTACAGTCGATGTTTTGGGCCGAAACCCTTCAGCAGGACTCCATTTTATTTTACATTTTTGGGATAATTTATTCACAGGATCAGGATTACAGTATCAAAGGTGGCATTTTCCTTCCATCCCTGATTGCCCATGGTTTTACATATTTAGTAGAGTCAACAACAATAATCAACAATAGGTATGGATGAGGAGAGTACAGTGAAAGTCTACAAGGAGGTTGCGGAGTCTGAATGACTTGCGTTAGATGGAAAGATTGAATAGGTTTGGACTTCATTCCTTGGAACATAGAAGATTGAGGGGAGATTTGATAAAGATATACAAAATTATGAGGGGTATAGATAGGGCAAATGCAAGCAAGCTTTTCCACTGAGGGACTACAAATAGAGGTCATGGGTTAAGGGTGAAAGGTGAAAAGTATAAGGGGAACATGGGGTGAAACTTCTTCACTCAGAGGGTGGTGACAGTGTGGAATGAACTGCCAGTGCAAGTGTGCTCAATTTCCAACGTTTTAAGAGAAGTTTGGATAGGTGCATGGATGGGAAGCATGTGGAGGGCAATGGTCCCGGTGCTGATCGATGGGATTAGGCAGGTTAAATGAGTCAGCGTGGACTGTGCTGTACTTTTCTATGACAAATTTCCTTCCCTAAAGGACATTAGTGAACCAGACTGCCTTTAATGACAGTGTAGTTACTTTACACTTCCTAATACTGATACTAACTTGTAATTCCAGATTAAACTTCCACCAGCTCGTATAACAGGATTCAAACTCACCATTCCTGATTCGTTGTCTGAGATATGATTCCTGTACTGCAATTATCAAGCTGCAGTAAGTCTTAAAAATGAGGTTAATATTGTTCAGAAAGTAAAACATCTGGGCACCTCAAACAAAAGGAGACAAAATCTAATATTGAATGCTTTAAATTTCAGTTTATTAAGATCACGTGGAGAAAAGGGAGCATGTCCCAGTCATTGCCAGGTGACAGGGTAAGAGCAGGAATTCGGAGTATAAAAAAAAATTTGAGTGAATTATTCTAAGGCCACCCTCCCAGCAATGAGTTAACAACAGTTGTATCTTTACCCCTACTGGACAGTAGGCCGCAAACAGAAGCTTGCCAGAGCCCTCTGCCCTGGGTCAGTCTTTCAGGACTGCTCTTCACTAAACTAAGGCTGAGGCTTTGGGCCTGCTCCGGGCTGCCCTGAGCTTCGTGTCTGCGAGCTCCGCGGTGTTTTGCTCTGCTATGTGATGAACTGAGGCTGAAACTGTAGGCCTGCTCCAGGCTTCGTGTCTTTGGATTCACTTTCATTCTGAATGCTGTCACTTGCTTTTATTGTTTTCATTTCTCTCTCTCTCTGCATATTTGAAGTTTGTAGGATGTTTTTAATGGATTCTTTTGGGTTTTGTGTTTTGTGGTTGCTTGTAAAGAGATGAATCTCAAGGTTGTATAATGTAAACATACTTTGATAATAAATGTACTTTAAACTTTGAACCTTTGATGTTGTCCTCGGGTGTAGCCATCTTTGTCTATCCTTCCCCTCCCAGAGACGAGGTTTTTGGAGCAACAGTTGGCATTTCTGTTAGCTCTGGGTTTTTACAAAATGGGGTTGCTAGCCTCGTGCCCAACCCTCCTCCTTTCGCAGCCGGGCTTGGAGGAAATTAATTGCATTGTACAGTGCTTTTCAAAGGACTAAGATTGCAACAAACAAATTTGTAGTTCACATGGGACCAAATATGGAATATTAAAATAGATGTCCAATGGTTTCATTAAAAAGTGGTTTTAAAGAGACCTTTAAAAGCTAAGTGATACATAGAAAGGCATTATGGAATTCTAGAGTTTACAGTTTTTAAGTTAGAAACAAAGGTACCAATAGTGGAAGTGTTAAGTTCCAGAATGGGGAAAAGGACAGAATTGGAGGGGTGCAGAATGCTTGAAGTAGGACAGGGCTGGAGGGGCTTAAAAGAGTGCCATTTCACGAGAGCTTTGGGTTGGAAGTCTATCCTGCACTGCCAACTTTCCTGTGATTCCTGAAGCATGCTCTTGCAAATTATGTCCCGAGGAGTAACAATCATGCATCTGCTAGTGATGTGGTACCTTGCACAAACTCAACCAAAGAGCTGGAAGTTTCAAATGTTCTCCCATTTTGTTCAATAAATCACAGGCCCATAGAAAACAGAGATGCATGGACAGTGAGTGGTGTGAGTTGCAGGGAATTAAGTCCCTGTCTGAAGGGAAAATATGATTATCACAGGAACAGCTTAATTTTTTCAGGAATCACACTTTGCACAGCTAACAGAACAACATCGGAACAACATTGCTAATTCTGCATTGATACAGTAAACTGGAGAACAGTACAGGCGGACATATGCCATAGAGGGAGCAATAGTCAAGAGTGTTATGAAATTCAAGAATTACAGATCAGGTAAAAATTAATGAAATTACACTCAGTGGATCATTTGTAGATCTGTAAAGATTGTTGTTGGATTTAAATTCGCTTTCTCACTGTTTTCAAATTTGATTTCCATCAGTAACTGCTGATGAAGGGAATAAAGAAACAATTTGTATAAAAGACTGGTCTGGCCGTGTGTGTGCTTTTGAGTGTGAGCTGTTTAATTGTTTAATCACCAGCTTATCAGCCTTCAGGGACACACACACATATATATACAGAAAGGTGCCATAAAAGGGCCAGCAAAATCCAGCAGGATCCCACACATCCTGCTCATGTTTGTCTCACTCCCACGAGGGAGGAGGCTACGTAACATCCACGCCAGAACCACCAGACTCAAAAACAGTTACCTTCCCCAGGCAGTCAGGCTGATCAACACCTCCACCACTACTTTATTATTTCCCATTAGTCACCTTATGTACAGCCTGGTGTGCCTTTATACAATGTATTGATATTTATTGCATGTTTTATTATTATTAATGTATTATTTATCTTGTGTGGGGTTTTTGTGCTGAATCTAATCCAGAGTAATTATTATTTTATTCTCCTTACATTTGCACACAGGAATTGACATTAAACAATCTTGAATCTGACATTCACTTGCAAGGGAAAATCTACAGATGTTGGAAAACCAAAGCAACACACACACAAAATGCCGGAGGAACTCAGCAAGCCAGGCAGCACCGATGGAAAGGAGTGAACAGTCGACATTTCTGGCTGACACCCTTCACCAGTCCTGATGAAGGGTCACTTGTTTCAAATCCTGAAGAAGGGTTTCAGCCCGAAACATCGACTGTACTCTTTTCCATAGACGCTGCCTGGCCTGCTGAGTTCCCCCAGCATTTTGTGTGAGTTGCTTTGACTCTGACATTTCCTCCTTCAAGTTAGACTGAGGCCCTGTCCAACAAAGTGAACGCTGAAAGTCCTGAGTTGCTCCAAAGGAGGGGAGTTCGCTGGTGTCCTGCATGACTTTTACTCTTAATGAAAAACTCTCAAACTCATCAGTCCTCGAAGACAGTTGTATGTCAATGTAATGCATTGTATGCAAAGCAACTCGAACAATTCTGAGGCAACTTGTAATATAAATGCAAGGAACTTTATACATTTTCTTCCCTCCCTTTTCTTAGATATTCTTGCCGAATGTGGATGGACAACTTTTGTTCTGACCTCCGCTGATGTCAGAATCGTAGAACCATAGAACATAGACATTACAGCACAGTACAGGCCCTTCAGCCTTCCATGTTGTGCTGACCCATATAAGCCTTTAAAAAAAGTACTAAATCCACACTACCCCATAACCCTCCATTTTTCTTTCATCCATGTGCCTGTCCAAGAGGCTCTTAAATACCCCTAATGTTTTAGCCTCCACCACCATCACTGGCAAGTCATTCCAGGCACTCACAATCCTCTGTGTAAAAAACTTACCCCTGATGTCTCCCCTAAACTTCCCTCCCTTAATTTTGTACATATGCTCAGTAGATTATACAAAGTTTGGGTAACAAGCCTGGTTTCTCAAATGTTGGTCTATGACAAACTGCGGGTGTGCGAGTCATCCAGAACACAGAGTGACTCTGTTAGTTCAGTGACTCAGAAAAAGGCCGATCCACAATGCTGAGAAAACAATGAGGTAAAGACAGAGTCTGGAAAGGTGTAATAATAACAGGGTTGTCATGATGGGAGATTTTAATTTCCCAAATATCGATTGGCATGTCCCTAGACCGAGGGGTTTAGATGGGCTGGAGTTTGTTAGGTGTGTTCAGAAAGGTTTCCTGACACAGTATGTAGATGAGCCTACAAGAGGAGAGGCTGTACTTGATCTGGTATTGGGAAATGAACCTGGTCAGGTGTCAGGTCTCTCAGTGGGAGAGCATTTTGGAGATAGTGATCACAATTCTATCTCCTTTACCATAGCATTGGAGAGGGATAGGAGCAGACGAGTTAGGAAAATGTTTAATTGGAGTAAGGGGAAATATGAGGCTGTCAGGCAGGAACTTGGAAACATAAATTGGGAACAGATATTCTCAGGGAAATGTATGGAAGAAATGTGGCAAATGTTCAGGGGATATTTGTGCGGAGTTCTGCATAGGTACATTCCAATGAGACGGGGAAGGATGGTAGGGTACAGGAACCGTGGTGTACAAAGGCTGTTGTAAATCTAGTCAAGAAGAAAAGAAGAGCTTATGAAAGGTTCAAAAAACTAGGTAATGATAGAGATCTAGAAAATTATAAGGCTAATAGGAAGGAGTTTAAGAAAGAAATTAGAAGAGCCAGAAGGGGCCATGAGAAGGCCTTGGTGGACAGGGTTAAGGAAAGCCCCAAGGCATTCTACAAATATGTTAAGAGCAAGAGGATAAGACGTGAGAGAATAGGACCACTGAATTGAGACAGTGGAAAAGTGTGTATGGAACCGGAGGAGATAGCAGAGGTCCTCAATGAGTACTTCGCTTCAGTATTCACTACAGAAAAGGATCTTGGCAATTGTAGGGATGACTTACAGTGGACTGAAAAGCTTGAGCATGTAGATATTAAGAAAGAGGATGTGCTGGAGCTTTTGGAAAGCATCAAATTGGATAAGTCACTGGGACTGGACAAGATGTACCCCAGGCTACTGTGAGAGGTGAAGGAGGAGATTGCTGAACCTCTGGCAATGATCTTTGCATCATCAATGGGAATGGGAGAGGTTCTGGAGGATTGGAAGGTTGCAGATGTTGTACCATTATTCATGAAAGGGAGTAGAGATAGCCCAGGAAACTATAGACCAGTGAGTCTTACTTCAGTTGTTGGTAAGTTGATGAAGAAGATCCTGAGAGGCAGGATTTATGAACATTTGGAAAGGCAAAATATGATTAGGAATAGCCAGCATGGCTTTCTGAAAGGCAGGTCATGTCTTATGAACCTGATTGAACTTTTTGAGGATGTGACTAAACATATTGATGAAGGAAGAGCAGTAGATGTAGTGTATATGGATTTCAGCAAGGCATTCGATAAGGTACCCCATGCAAGGCTGACTGAGAAAGTAAAGTGGCATGGGATCCAAGGGGCATTGCTTTGTGGATCCAGAACTGGTTTGCCCACAGAAGGCACAGAGTGGTTGTGGACGGGTCATATTCTGCATGGAGGTTCATGACCAATGGTGTGCCTCAGGGATCTGTTCTGGGACCCCTACTCTTCATGATTTTTATCAATGATTTGTTGAGTGCATGGCTTCAGGCTCCTGAACCTTCTCCTTGATGGTAGCAATGAGAATAAGGCTTGGCCTGGGTGATAGAGGTCCTTAATGATTAACTTAAAAAGGTGCAGAGGATGTTCTGATGCCGTACTGTATTTTTGGAGGGCAGAGAACAGGGGATGGGGGATTGTTTTTCAGAAAATTGAGGTTGTCTTTGCTTTCATAGTCGAATGGCCCTGTTGGATTAGACTATGTAATTGTTATTTTCTTTCCAGTATAACATTCCGTTACCTGCTTGTAGTTTTATACGGTCATTGAACTGTGCAAAAGTCTTAGGCACATTTGTACAGCTAGTGTACCAAAGACTTTTGCACAGTACTGTAGTAATTTAATGTATGGCAATCTATTGCTGCCATATAAAAAAATCAAATTTCATGACATATATGAGTGATGGTAAACCTGATTCTGATGTGGGTCTGTATCATGGACTGACAGTGGGAAGGGGGCAGGGAGAGGGGAATCATTGTTGGGAAAAGGGAAAGGGGGAGGGGAGGGAGTGGGAAGTACCAGAGAAACATCTGGAAATGATCAATAAACTAATTGTTTGGAACCAAATGACCTTGTCTGTACTCACAGCACACCCCCATCCCTGGCACTCCTTCTCTACCATCTGCCCCACACCCTTCCCACAGCACCTCCCTTCACCATTCCCAACATTCTTTGCTCCCACCAGATTTACAAATTCTCTCTCTGCTCCACTTTGACAAATACAGGACTGCACAAAAGCCTTAGGCACCTTGGCTATATATATGTGCCTAAGACTTTTGCACAGTACTAAACCTCAAGATGGCCAGGCCCTTTCTACCATCCACAGGGTAAAATCAGCGTTGTGACGGAAAACTCTCTGCTGTCAGAATGACTACAACACCAAAACACTCCGACAAAGCTTGACACCATCCAGAGCCACACAGCACAAAGCAGGATCCCCTCCAAATCAAACAGCTACCCTGACTTGGAAGTCTATCACGTGTCCTTCAGTGTTGCTGAGTCTGAATCCTGGAGCTCCCTGCCCAGTAGCATTGTGGGATACCTTCATAAGTCAGTCATGATGGCAGCTCAACAACTCCTTCTCGAGAGCAATTACATTTGCCCAATAAGTGCTGACTTTTCTGGTGATGCTGAAAATATTAAAGTTAAAAGAATTATCATTATCATTATCATGGCAGATTTAGCAAGCTTGGCTGAGGGATGAATATTGGCCCCAGACACCAGGAGAATTTCCCTGAGACACTTGTCCACTTGACACAACAGGTAGTGCCTCCGTTTAACATTTCAACTCAAGGATTACAAGGGAAAGAATACTGAATGGCATTGCTTTTGTAACCTCATACTTTCCCCAACACTTTGGCAGATTTTAAACAGGCCAGCTTGAAAAAATCTTTAAATAATTATCACCAACATATCGCTTGTGTTCTGGGGGAACCGACACATTGGACCACCATCAAAGTACAAAGTTTAAAGTAAAATTTATTATTATATACACATCACCACATACAACCCAGAGATTCTTTTTCTGCAAGCATACTCAGCAAATCTTTAGAACAGTACCTATAAGCAGGATCAATATTCAATGAACACAAACTGTGCAAATGCAAATATAAATAAATAGCAATAAATAATGAGAGGATGAAATAACAGGATAAAGAGTCCTTAAAGTGAGACTATTGGTTGTGGCTGATAACTATGTGACCTATGTGCATTGATCTGTTCTCTATGCTTGTGCATCGATCTCTCTCTCTCTCTCTCTCTCGATCTCTCTCGCTGCAATGTGAATACACTAGTTAAAACCATCTGCCGCTTGCGTGCTTTTATTTAATTGATATGTAGATGTACAGACACAACAAATTGGCATTAAAGATGAGACGGTCAGAAAGATGTGAAAGAGCATTCAAGGAATTAAAGAGACTAACAACATCAGATGAAATGCTCACCCATTATGACCCATTCCAGTCATCAGGCTGGTGTTCAATGTGTCCGCTAATGACACTGGTACCTTTCTATCACACACTATGACAGATGGATCTGAACGCCTGATTGCATTTGCTTCAAGATCATTGATGAGTGCAGAACACAACTAAACACAGATCAACCAAAAGGCCCTTAGTCTAGTATGGGGAATAAAGAAGTGCCACACTACCTCTATGGACAAAATTTTATGCTAGTGACAGACCACCAGCCCCTTGTGTCCATTTTCGATGCCAGGAAGGGAATTCCAGTGATGTCTGTAACCCGCTCACTACGTTGGCACTTTTACTAGGTGCCCACTCTTATGACATGGAGTTCAAGGGTGCCAAACAACATAACAATGTCGATGGCTTGTCACATCTTCCACTGTTGGCAACTGAAGAAGAAGTCTTCATACTGTGACCTAACAATGTTCCACACGGCATTGGTAAACCATATGCTGGTAGCAAATTCTGAAATACAAAGAGAAACAAAGAATAGTGGTATATTGTCAAAAGTCTATGCAAGGATAATTACCTTATCTGACGCAGAATTACCGAGCAAACAAGTGGACTCCCGACAGGATAGCTACAAGAACTGGACCACTGACGTACACAGTGGATGTTGGACACATCATGTGGACCAAATGCTCAAACAAAGAACACACCTGGGTTGATCGCATCCAACAAAATGGACACATGACAGCCACCTGACCCAAGCAAGTGAGAACATTCTCTTTGACAAGACAGCTGCCAAACCTGATGCCACTCCACAGGTCCAGAGGTGCTATCCTGGAGGAAACAGAGAGCCACCCTGAAGACTGAACCTTTAGAACTGTGAAGTTAGTTATGGACTGTTTTCTGAAAAGCCTGCTTATTTGAATATGGTTTGTGAAAGGGCAGTGATTGATCTGTATGTATACAGTTTTATGATACATTAACCTAAAGGGGGATGAAGTGTAATGTATGGATCTATTTCTTTTAGAGCAATCACTCCACTTTGCACTACGTATGGACTGAGAACTTATCTATGCGCATTGTCTATGCATGAGCACTGATCTCTCTCTCTCTCTCTCTCTCTCTCTCTCTCTCACTGCAATATGAATACATTAGTTAAAGCCAAGTCCCGTGTGCGTGCTTTTATTTCATTGATATGTAGTTGCACAGACACAATGGTGGGAATACCACAAGAGGAATGAGTGTAGTTAGCCTTTCTGATCAAGAGCTTGATGGTTAAGGCATAATAACAGTTCTTGAACCTGGTGGTGCAGGTCCTGAGGCTCTTGTACCTCCTTCCTGATGGCAGCAGCGAGAGAAATGCATGGCCTGGGTGGAGAGGATCTTTGAGTATGGATGCTGCTCTTCTATGGCAACTTCCCTCACAGATGTGCTCAATGGTTGAAAGGGTTTTACCCGTGATATACTGGACCAAATCCACAACCTTTTGTAGGATATTTCCACTCAAAGGCATTGGTGTTCCCAAACCAGCCCTAATACATCCAGTCAGCACACTTTCCACCACACATCTATAGAAGTTTTTGATGACATGCCGAATCTCCACAGACTCCTGAGGAAGTAGAGGCACTGTTATGCTTTCCTTACAATTATATTTATATGATGGATCGAGGACAGGTCCTCTAAGATAGTGTCATCCAGGAATTTAAAGTTACTGACCCTCATCACATCTGATCCTCCGATGAGTCTTGGCTCGTGGACCTCTGGTTTCACTCTCCTAAAGACTACAATCAGTTCCTTGGTCTTATTGACATGGAGTGAGAGGTTGTTGTTATGACTTTCATTCTCCCTCCTGTATGCAGATTCATCACCACCCACAACAGTGGGGTCATCAGCAAAACTGAACGCGGTGTTGGAGCTGGTGTTGAATATGGTGTTTAGCCACACAGTCACAGGTGTAAAGTGAGTAGAGCAGGGGGCTAAGCACACATCTCTGCAGTGCTCCTGTGCCGATGGTGATTGTGGAGGAGATGTTTTTGCTAATCCAACTGACTGGAGTCTGCAAGTGAGGAAATCCAGGATCTAATAGAATGTACTTCTTAAGAAGGTTGGCGTCATTCAATGAGATGCTGAAAATGTTCTATAGGTCAGTTGTGGTGGCGTGTTGGGGAGGAAGCATTAAGAAGAGGGACGCCTCACGTCTTAATAAGCTGGTAAGGAAGGTGGGCTCTGTCGTGGGCAAAGTACTGGAGAGTTTAACATTGGTAGCTGAGCGAAGGGCGCTGAGTAGGCTACGGTCAATTATGGATAACTCTGAACATCCTCTACATAGCACCATCCAGAGACAGAGAAGCAGTTTCAGTGACAGGTTACTATCGATGCAATGCTCCTCAGACAGGATGAAGAGGTCAATACTCCCCAATGCCATTAGGCTTTACAATTCTACCGCCAGGACTTAAGAACTTTTTAAAAGCTATTATTAATGCTTTTTGAGACGGTGATTTAGATGCATATCATATTTTTTTACTGAGTTAAGTATTGTATGTAATTAGTTTTGCTACAACAAGTGTATGGGACATTGGAAAAAAAGTTGAATTTCCCCATGGGAATGAATAAAGTATCTATCTATCTATCTATCTATCTATCTATCTATCTATCTATCTATCTATCTATCTATCTATCTAATTGCACAAGGGGGTATTGAAGCCCTGATGTTGAAGTTTACTGATTAGTTTGAGGGAATTATGGTGTTAAATGCTGAGCTGTAATCAATAAAGAGCATCCTGATGTATGCAACTTTGCTGTCC
This sequence comes from Hemitrygon akajei, assembly GCF_048418815.1. Taxonomy (NCBI): domain Eukaryota; kingdom Metazoa; phylum Chordata; class Chondrichthyes; order Myliobatiformes; family Dasyatidae; genus Hemitrygon; species Hemitrygon akajei. The sequence goes on along the minus strand of NC_133155.1, from coordinate 4,672,408 downwards.
AGATGTTCCAGGGTTGTGTGAAAAGCCAATGAGATAGCATCTGCTGTAGACCTATTATTTCAGTAGAAACTTGGAGCTGATTCAAATTGCTACTCAAACAGGAGCTGACCTGCTTCAACACCATCTTCTCAAAACACTTCATCATTGTGGACGTGAGTGCCACTGGGTGATAGTCATTGAAGTAGGTCACGGCATCTCTTCTTGGGCACCAGTACAATCGAAGCCTGCTTGAAGCAGGTGAGTACCACACACTGCTGGGGCGAAAGGCTGAAGATATCCATGATGACACCAGCCAGTTGGTCAGCACAAATCTTCAGTACTCGGCCAGGTACTCTGTCCAGACCAGATGCTTTCCTTGGATTCACTCTCCGGAAGTCAGCCTGCACGTCATCTTCAGATACTGGGACCAAAGGATCTTCGGGAGACGTGGGCATGCACGATGGGTCCCTCCTTGTTCTGGTGGTCAAGGCAAGCATAGAAGACATTGAACTCATCTGGAAGCGAAGCTCTGCTGTCCCCTATGTCATAAGATTTAACTTTGTAGGAGGTTATGACATTCAAACTCTACCAAAGCCGTTGAACATCCCCATGAGAAGGCTTTCCAGAGCCTCTTGTAGCATTCTTGATCTCCTGGCTGCACTTCTACTCCCTGAGTATAGACAGAGACTGAAGACTGCAGCACCAGTAGTGAGGACCAAGAAGGTATGGACAAGGGAGATGCAGGAATGCTTAGAGGACTGTTTTGAATTGGTGGACTGGACTATATTCAGAGATTCATTTTTGAGTCTGAGTAAGTACACCACAGCTGTCACAGACTGCATTTAAACCTGTGTGGACCAGTGTGCGCCTACTGATTCTGAATGTTGAAAATCTTCACATCAGTACTTGGCACTTAGAAAACTGAGAAGAGAGAGGTAGGTATATAACCAACGCACATAGACTAATTTCTGTTTACTTCATTCACAAACAGTTTCATAAAAGAGTACCTTTGGTCAGTTTGCTGTGAATGGTTGATCAGCTACGGTGAATACCTTCTCCGCAGTTAGACACGGATTTACCCAAGGGCATTTCTCAGAACAAATTTGTTCTTTATTTTGCTAAAGTAAACATGAACACACCACTGTTAAAATATGCTAATCACTTGAGCCAATACTTTTATTTTACTAATGAGCATAAACTCTCCAGCTGATTCATTGCCTTGTTTGCATATCCTGTCTAAAAATCCTACTGGGTGAACGTTTTGATTGGATATTCCATCTATAGCACTCTGCCAGCCTAGTCATTAGTCAGGACTTTGGCAGCATTACCCTCAGATGCAAACTGCAGAATTTATTTATTTATTTTGAGATAAGGTGCAGAATAGGCCCTCCCAGCCCTTCGAGCCACACTCCCCAACAACCCCCGACAAACCCAATTTAACCCTAATCCAATCACGGGCCAATTGACAATGATCAATTAACCTACATTGAACATCATTGGACTGTGGGAGGAAACCCACACACATTCCATGGGGGGTAGGGGGAGAATACAGAGACTCCTTACAGAGGACACCGGAATTGAACTCCCACACCCCGAGCTGTAATTGTGTCGTGTTAACTGGTACACTACCGTGACACTCGTTCCTGAATTGAATTGAATTTATTTCTTACATCCTTCACATACATGAGGAGTAAAAATCTTTACGTTATGTCTCCATCTAAATGTGCAATGTTGCAATCATAGTAATTTATAATAAACAGAACGGCCAACGTAACATAGAAATACACTCAAGTCAGCATGAGTTCATCAGTCTGATGGTTTGGTGGAAGAAGCTGTCCCGGAGCCTGTTGGTCCTGGCTTTTATGCTGCGGTACCACTTCCTGGATGGTAACAGCTGGAATAGATTATGGTTGGGGTGGCTCGGGTCCCTGATGATCCTACGGACCCTTTTTACACACCTGTCCTTGTAAATAGAACCATAGAACCACAGAACATTACAGCACAGTACAGGCCCTTCAGCCCTCCATGTTGTGCTAACCCATATAATCCTTAAAAAAAGTACTAAACCCACACTACCCCATAACCCTCCATTTTTCTTTCATCCATGTGCCTGGCCAAGAGGCCCTTAAATACCCCTAATGTTTTAGCCTCCACCATCATCCCTGGCAAGTCATTCCAGGCACTCGCAACCCTCTGTGTAAAAAACTTACCCCTGATGTCTCCCCTAAACTTCCCTCCCTTAATTTTGTACATATGCCCTCTGGTGTTTGCTGTTGGTGCCGGTGGGAAACAGGGACTGACTATCCACCCTATCTATGCCTCTCATAATCTTGTAGACCTCTATCAAATCCCCTCTCATTCTTCTACATTGCAAAGAGAAAAGTCCCAGCTCTGCTAACCTTGCTTCATATGACTTGTTCTCCAAACCAGGCAACATCCTGGTAAATCTCCTCTGCACTCTCTCCATAGCTTCCACATCCTTCCTATAATGAGGTGACCAGAATTGAACACAATACTCTAAGTGCGGTCTCACCAGAGATCTGTAGAATTGCAACATGACCTCTCTACTCTTGATCCCAATCCCCTTGGTTATGAAGCCTAGCATCCCATAGGCCTTCTTAACTACCCTATCAACCTGTGCAGCGACCTTGAGGGATGTATGGATTTGAACCCCAAGGTCTCTTTGTTCATTCACACTCTTAAGTAACTGACCATTAATCCTGTACTCAATCTTCTGGTTTGCCCTTCCAAAATGTATCACCTCACACTTGTCCGGATTGAACTCCATCTGTCATTTTTCTGCCCAACTCTGCAGCCTGTCTATATCCTCTTGTAACCTTCGATAACCTACAGTTCCATCCACAACTCCTCCAATCTTCGTGCATCCTTCCGCCTCTACATCCAGGTCATTTATAAAAATTACAAATAGCAGGGGTCCCAGGACAGATCCCTGCAGCACTCCACTAGTCACCGACCTCCAAGCAGAATACTTTCCTTCCACAACTACCCTCTGCTTTCTTCCTTTAAGCCAATTTTTTATCCAAACAGCCAAGGTTCCACTTATCCCATGCCTCAAGACTTTCCGGATGAGTCTCTCATGAGGGCCATGTAGACCACATCCACTGCCCTACCCTCATCAATTTCTTTTGTTACCTCTTCAAAAAACTCAATCAGGCTCGTGAGACATGATCTTCCCTTCACAAAGCCATGTTGACTATCCATGAGTAGACTGTATTTCTCTAAATGCTCGTAGATCCTATCCTTAAGAATCCTTTCCAGTAGTTTGCATACCTCCGATGTAAGACTCACTGGTCTATAGTTCCCAGGTTTCTCCCTATTACCTTTTTTAAACAAGGGAACTACATTTGCCATTCTCCAGTCCTCCAGCACTTCCCCTGCAGCCAAAGAGGATTCAAAGATCATAGCTAATGCTCCAGCGATCTCTTCTCTCAATTCCCACAACAACCTGGGGTGTATCATATCCGGCCCTGGGGATTTATCAATCTTGATGTTTTTAAGAAGATCCAGCACTTCTTCCTTAATCTCCACATTGTCCAGCACACAGGCCCGCTCTACTTCGACCTCATCCTGATCAAGATCCTTTTCACTTGTGAATACCGAAGCAAAGTATTCATTTAGGACCTCCCCAACCTCCTCCGCCTCCAGGCACATGTTGCCCTCTTTATCCTTTAGCAGTCCCACCTTCATTCTCGTCATCCTCCTATTCTTCACATTCGCGTAGAACGCCTTGGAGTTCTCCTTAATTCTACATGCCAAGGCCTTTTCATGCCCCCTTCGAGCTCTCCTAAGTCCTTTCTTTAACTCCTTCCTGGCTACCCTATATTTCTCATAAGTCCCTCTTACTTCCTGCTTCTTATATCTAACATATACTTCCTTTTTCCTCTTGACGAGTTGCCTCACATATTTCATCAGCCACTGTTCCCTTTTCCTACCATTTTATTCTTGCCTCAGTGGGACAAACCTATCCTGAACCCAGCTCAAGTGGTCCCTAAACTTCTCCCACATTACTTCTGTGCTTTCCCCTTTGAACATCTGTTTCCAATTTTACTCTCGCTGGTTCCTGCCTCATCCCTTCAAAGTTAGCCCTTCCCCAGTTAAGCACTTTACCATTTCGTCTGATTTTATCCCTTTCCATAGCTATGCTGAAGCTAAGAGAGTTGTGGTTACTCTCATCAAAATGCTCCCCCACCAAGAGGTCTGTCACCTGGCCAGGTTCATTACCCAGAACTAGATCCAGTATAGTCTCTCCTCTCGTCGGCCGGTCCACATACTGTGTCAGGAATCCTTCTTGAACACACCTGACAAATTCAGCCCCATCTATCCCCCTTGCACTCAGGAGGTGCCAGTCAATATGAGGGAAGTTGAAATCACCCATAACTACTACCCTGTATTTTGTGCATCATTCTAAAATCTGCCTGGTTATCTGCTCCTCGGTGTCCCGAGGGCTATTTGGGGGCCTATAGGCTACTCCCAGCACAGTGATTGATCCTTTCCTATTTCTGACTTCCACCCAGAGTGACTCCGTTGTCATTCCCTCTGCAGCATCCTCCCTTTCTATAGCCGTGATACCATCCCTGACCACCAATGCCACTCCCCTGCCTTTCTACCTCCCATCCTATTCCTTTTAAAACACCTGAATCCTGGGACCTGCATCATCCAACCCTGCCCTTCCTCCAAACAAGTTTCAGTAATGGTCACAACATCATAGTTCCACTTACTAATCCATGCTCTAAGTTCATCCTCCTTGTTCCTAATACTCCTAGCATTGAAATAGACACATTTCAACTCCTTTACTGGCTACAATTATGTTCTGTCCCCTGCCTGTCCTTCCTCATCAACTCTGAACTCTTAGTATCATGCCCTTGTCCTTCTACCTTAATCCCTGCACTCACATTCTGATTCCCACCCCCCTGCCAAACTAGTTTAAACCCTCCCCACCAGCTCTATCAAACCTGCCCGCCAGGATATTGGTCCCCCTGGGATTCAAGTGCAACCCATCCTTTTTGTATAGGTCACACCCGCCCCAAAAGAGGTCCCAGTGATCCAGAAATCTGAATCCCTGCCCCCTGCTCCAATCCCTCAGCCACACATTTATCCTCCATCTCATTCTATTCCTATTCTCACTGTCGCATGGCACAGGCGGTAATCCCGCGATTACTACCTTTGAGGTCCTGCTTTTCAACTTCCTTTCTAACTCCCTGTAGTCTTCTTTCAGGACCTCTTCCCTTTCCCTACCTATGTCATTGGTACCAATATGTACCACATCCTCTGGCTGTTCTCCCTCCCACCGCAGGATATCTTGGACGCGATCAGAAACATCCCGGACCCTGGCACCTGGGAGGCAAACTACCATCCGAGTTTCTTTCCTGCATCCATAGAATCGCCTGTCTGACCCCCTGACTATAGAGTCCCCTATCACTACTGCCTTCCTCGTCCTTTCCCTATCCTTCTGAGCCACAGGGCCAGACTCTGTGCCAGAGGCACGGCCACTGTCGCTTCCCCCAGGTAGGCTGTCCCCCCCCCAACAGTACTCAAACAGAAGTACTTATTGTCAAGGGGTACAGCCACAGGGGTACTCTCTAGTACCTGACTCTTCCCCTTCCCTCTCCTGACTGTAACCCATTTCTCTGTCCCCCGTGGCCCCAGAGTGACCACCTGTCTGTAACTCCTCTCTATCACCTCCTCACTCTCCCTGACCAGACGAAGGTCATCGAGCTGCAGCTCCAGTTCCCTAACACGGTCCCTTAGGAGTTACATCTCGATGCATCGGGTGCAAATGTAGCTGTCCGGGATGCCGGGAGACTCCAGGACCTCCCACATCTGACACCGACCGTAGAAAACTGGCCTCACGTACATACTACCTCATTTTGCAATCAACAACTGCCTTACCTCGTCCCGTTACCACCGAAGCCCGTGGAGCCAAAGCCTTTTCACTCCGCTGCCTCTCACTCCGCTGCCCACTGGATATGGCTGCCTTCTTTTTAAACTGTTTCCACTCAATTGGCTGACATCACGCGCCTGCGCAGTCTGGCCTCTCTCTTCTCCCGAGAACTCAAAATGTCTTCCCGCTGGAAATCGTTAGGTGCTCTCCCGCTGCCTTCTTGTTCCGAATCAAAAAAATGTTCTTAATCATGGGAAGTTCACAACTACAGATGCACTGGGCTGTCCGCACCACTCTCTAAAGAGTCCTGCGATTAAGGAAGGTACAGTTCCCATACCAGAAAGTGATGTAGCCAGTCAGGATGCTCTCAATTGTGACCCTGTAGAAAGTTGTTAGGATTTGGGGGCCCATACCAAACTTCCTCAACTGTCTGAGGTGAAAGAGGTGCTGTTGTGCTTTTTTCACCATACAGCTGGTGTGTACAGATCATGTGAGGTCCTCGGTGATGCTGACAACAAGGAACGTAAAGCTGTTCACCCTCTCAACCCCAGATCCATTGATGTCCATAGGGGTTAGCCTGTCTCTATTCCTCCTGTAATCCACAATCAGCTCCTTTGTTTTTGCAACGTTGAGAGAGAGGTTGTTTTCTTGACACCACTGTGTCAGAGAGATGACTTCTTCCCTGTAGGCCACCTCGTTATTGTTTGAGATTAGGCCAATCATTGTAGTGTCATTGGCAGATTTTATTAACAGATTGGAGCTGTTGGTGGCGACACTGTCATGGGTATACAGAGAGTAAAGGAGGGGGCCTAGGACACAGCCCTGAGGGGCACTTGTGTTGAGGGTCAGAGAGGCAGAAGTTAGGGAACCCACTCTTACCACCTGTCAGTGATCTGACAGGAAGTCCAGGATCCAGCTGCACATGGCAGGGTCAAGGCCGAGGTCTGTGAGCTTCTTGTCGAGCCTGGATGGAATTTTGGTGTTGAATGCTGAACTGTAGTCCAAGAACAGCATTCTCACATAAACATCCTTCTCTCCAGGTGTGTAAGGACAGTGTGTAGAGCTGTGGTTATTGCATCATCTGTCAATCGGTTGTGCCGGTAGGTGAATTGTAGGGGATCCAGCTTGGGTGGCAGCATGCTGCAGATGTAGTCCTTGACCAGCCTCTCAAAGCATTTGCTTACTATTGAGGTGAGTGCAACAGGATGCCAGTCGTTCAGGCATGTTACCTTGGTCTTTTTTGGTACAGGGACAATGGTGGATAATTTGAAGCAGGAGGGCACTCTACACTGGGAGAGGGAGAGATTAAAAATATCAGTAACCACACCTGCCAGTTGTGCTGCACACATCCTGAGTACTCGCCCTGGGACACCGTCCGGTCCCACAGCCTTGCGACTGTCCACTCGTTGGAAACATCTGCGTACCTCAGCCTCAGAGATGACCAGGCTGCAGGCTGTAGCGGTGGCTTTCCTCGGAGGCTCAGAGTCAGCGACATCGAACCGAGAGTAAAAGCGATTGAGCTCATCTGGGAGAGAGGCCATGATGTTGGCAGCACCACAACGTTTGGCTTTGAAGTCTGCGACGGTATGCAGCCCTCGCCACAAGTCACGTGTGCTGTTCCTTCTGAATTTTCACTCAATCTTGTCCTTCTATTGTTGTTAGCAGCCTTGAGAGCTTTGCACAGATCGTAGCTGCTTTTCTTGAGCTCTCGCTGATTGCCGGCAGCGTAAGCTCTGTGTCACATGGTAAGTACTGCTCGAACGGAACTTTCAATCCAGGGTTTCTGGTTCAAGAAGACCCTGACCGACTTCTGGGGGACAGCATCATCGATGCACTTCCGGATGAAGCACGTGACTCCATCCGTGAACTCGGAGACATCCTCATCCCGGAAGACATTTCAGCTGACGTCATCGAAGCATGGAGCAGCACGGAGGCTGATTGGTTGGACCGACAGTGGACGCTTTTCACTATGGCCGCCTCTTGTTTCAGCTTCTTCCTGCATGTCGGCAAAAGCAGGATCAAAGATTTATCTGATTTTCCAAACGCTGGGCAAGGGAAAGCTCTGTAAGCATTGCAGAAGCGAGTGTAGCAATGGTCAAGTGTGTTCTCTCCACAAGTACTCACCAGGATGTGCTGACAAAACTTCAGAGAAACTTTCGTCAGCGACGCTCGATTAAAGTCACTGGAGACGATGAAGGCAGCCTCCGGGTGTGCAGTCTCCAGATTGTCGATGGTCTCATACAGTTCCTTGGGAGCCAGGTCAGTATCAGCCTACAGCGGAATGTACACCACCGTGATGATAACAGCCGTGAACTCCCTCGGCAGCCGGTAGGGTCTGCACAGCAGCACCAGGTAATCCAGGTCTGGGGAACAAAAGGATTTGAGAGCATGCACCTTCTGGGGGTTGCACCAAACATTGATGACCATGAAGCATACCCCATGAAGTGAGGCTTACTTCACTTCGTAAACCTCTGTCCCTCATTTATCCTCTCTCCCCTACTTTATTACTTGCTCACTGCCCACTTCGCCACTGGTGTTTCGAGCAGCAATGAGGGGCCTCCGCCTCTGTCTGTTCACTACCATCGCACACAGGTATAGAAGGATTCTTCATTACTGTTTCCACAAGAATTATTTTTTTGACCAGTTAGTCCTGTGCTGAATCCCCAAACTTGGAGCACCAGCGGACCACTCCTAGTCTGGCCTCTGCCCTTTGAGCTGTTTGACACGGGTGACTCTGCCAAGGGCCAACGCTCAAGGCCCTGACTGCAGCCAACATAGCTCTCTGGGTCATTAAGGTACACAAGCTTCCAAACCTTACGATGAGGTTGTTCTTCCCTATTTTAAGGCTCTTCTTAGATCTCCTGCCCTATTAATCCCTTAAGTGGTGTTAGTTTTTGACTAACGATGGTATTGTAAGCCAACATGAGGCAGTTTATTGCCAAAGGTGGTATAGCAATACAGGTTGTTATTGTACATGTCAGTCAGATCTCTCATTATTCAATTATTCATGTCTGACTCATGGCGGTGAGAACCTACTGGGTGACACATAGGTAAAAGAGACATGCCAACACCTGACTCATGGCGGTGAGAACCCACTGGGTGATACATAGGCAGACAGTTTCATTGGGTGATATATGGGCAAATTGGAAGTGTCTGATCTGGTTTCCACTCGGTGAATACACCTATCTAGCAGGATGCCCAGGACGAGAAACAGAAAGCTGAGCAGATTGCTTGCCCTTTGGCCCAGGAGTCAGCAGATGATTTGCAACCTTTCCACACAGCTTTATTTGATTTTTCAGCAGTGCACTAAAGCACATTATAAAACTGTAAGACAAAGGAGCAGACAGGAGAAAATCTGCAGATGCTGGAAATCCAAGCAACACACACAAAAGGCTGCAGGAACTCAGCAGGCCAGGCAGCAACTATGGAAAAAAATACAGTCGACGTTTTGGACCGAGACCCTTTGGCAGGACATGGGAACAAAATTAAGCCCACTGCATGTGCTCCACCATTTATTATCCCCCTTAGCACCATTCTCCTGCCTGCTCTGTGTAACCTTTGTCACCCTTACTATCAACCTATCAAACTCCACCTTAAATATACCCAATGACCTGGCCTCAACATCCACCTCTGGCAATGAATTCCACAGATTCACCACCCTCTGGCTAACGAAATTCCTCCTCATCTCTGTTGTAAAGGGGAGTCCTTCTATTCTGAGGATGGGCCCACTGGTTCTAGACTCCTGCAATATAGGAAACATTTTGGCCATGTCCAATCAACCGTTCAATATTCAATAGGTTTCAATGAGATTCCTCTCCCCTCCTTTTCTTCGAAACTCCAGCGAGTAGAGCCATGAAACACTCCTCATACATTAACACTTTCCTTCCTCAGTTCATTTTCACCACAGCGTCCGACTGGCAACTGAACATCGATCTTAGCAAGCAATTAAAGTTCACTGACTTCATCGCATCTTCATCCCTGAGGCCTGACATGGTCCTTCTGGCAGAAACATCGAAGCAGGTGGCCAGGGTAGGACCGACAGTTCCTTGGGAAGCATTTGACTAGATACCAGGAGCTGAGACAAGGGTGACGGCACGATGTGAGCCAATAGAGGTGAGGTGTAGATCTTGCGTTGGCTCCTCACTCTGCAGAGCATACTCTCTCCTTGGTATTATGGGGTCTGCAAAGAAAAGACCCAGCAGGACCATCACAGAGTCTGCTGTGCGAGCCTCCAGACGGTTATCGATCAATAGGTGTGACCCATGGACCAACGCTGCTGGGACACAAGCCAGGACATGATCAAACCAGGCTTGGGTCCCCTGGGCGACGGTGTCTGATGTTGAAAGACCCGAGGATCCCGATGACCCCAGGTCACATCACTGATGGTCCTGGTGCATCCTTGGATGTATCTCAGCCTCAAGGGCCCTCTCCAATGCCAACACATCCTTTCTCAGATAAGGGGCCCAAAACTTCTCACGATACTCCAAGTGTGGTTCCTCAGCAGGGATGAGTCATTGTGAAGAGCAGTGGCCATTATCATCCTTACTGACCAAGATCTGCCAACAGAATTGTTCACGGCTTGTGTGAAAAAAAAGAAATGATCTGCCTGTCTGAGGAACACACTGAACCATCTGGGGATGCCAGAACAAACCATTTTGAGCAATGAAGCTGCTGTTAAAACATTGAAGTGAAAACAAAATTAACCACAGCAAATAAAAATGTGAAGCAACATTTTAATCCAGTGCTTTGGATGAGAAATCAATCAACATAAAGAAAACACATTCAATTTAATAACAGTTTTACATCCGCCTGAACACACAAAGTGCTTCACAACTAATTGTCAGACGTAAATCAGAGAAACACAGAAGCAAGACCTTGCAAACAGTTACGTTGACTTTCAGCTAAAGTCTTTTTGCTTTCGTTGTTCTGCAGTTGGTGAATTACAAAAGCCTGCGACAGATGCACAAGGTCGTGTGTGGGCAGATTAGGACTGATTGTTGGGGCAAACTCAAGAAACACAGGGTCATCGGTTCTGCTACTGCCTCACACACCTCACACCACTTTGATGATTTTCTTCAAGTGATGGCCGGGCATGCTCTGCAAAAAATCTTATGTTAGAGCATGGAAAATGGAACAATACAGCACAGGAACAGGCCCTTCAGCCCACAATGACTGTACCGAGCATGATGCCAAACTAAACTCCCTCTGCATGTATGAGATAGATATCCTGCCGTTCTCTGTACACACGTGCCTATCTATAAGCCTCTTGAATGAAGCTATCATAACTGCTTCCACTATCTCATGGCAATACCATCAGGACCACCAAAGAGCAAATTGCTCATTAAAATGCTAATTAATCAAAGGATGGCAAGGGGAGAATTTCTCCAAAATTAATTTTTTTCATATAGGCCCTTCCAGCCCTTCGAGCCGCACCGCTATCCTCTTCACAGGATAATTTACAGTGACCAATTAACCTATCAGCCAGTACGACTTTGGATTGTGGGCGGAAAACAGACCCTCCAGAGAAAATCCACACATTCCACAGGGGGACATACAAATTCCTTGTGAATGACATCAGAACTGAACGCCAAACTCCAATGCCCCGAGCTGTAATAGTGTTACACTAATCACTAAACTGTGAATTGCAGTAAGTGTGTGTATATATATACATTTGTTATTTTTCTCTATTATTATCTATTACAAAGTACTGCTGCCACAAAGACAACAAACTTGACAGCATATGCTGGTGATATTAACCCTGATTTTGATTCTGATTCCTCGGGTAGTGAATTCTAAAATTTCATCATTCTCTCAGACCTGCCTTTTATTTTGAACCCACGATTCTCAGTTCCACACATGGTCTTCACAGTTTATTTATTTATTGAGATACAGTGCGAAATAGGTCCTTCCAGCCCTTCTACCTATACTGCCCAGCAACCCCCCAATTTAACCCTAGCCTAATCATGGCACGATATATATTGACCAATTAACCTTCTGGCAGACCGGTGGACCACTCTTAGTCTGGCCTCTACCCTTTGACCTGTTAGGCATGGGTGACTCTGTCAAGAGCCAACGCCTAAAGCCTTAACTCCAGCCATCCTAGCTCTCTGGGTCATTGAGGCACGCAAGCCTCTAAACCATGACAAGGTTGTGGTCCCCTTGGAGGCAACGGTGGGATGATCAGACCTAATTTCATGCTCCTCCCTCTGAAGTGCAATTAGTTGTATTATAAAGAGTCATAACAGCTATATAAGTCTATGGAGCTGAAGTGCAAACACACTTTTCAAGCCTCCTCTGATAATTTTCCAATTGGTCTCCCAATGTTGCGGTTTTGAGCAGTAACAGTTGGATTTACAGGGAAAAGGGCAAGTTGTACATGGGCTCACTCACCTTTGCAACCTTTTTTTGGTTGCTTCCCTCATACTTGTATTAGACGAATAGAATTAAACTTGCACTCGGAGTATGTTCTGACTGATTGTTTGATCCAGTTTACTTCTGTGTCTCAATATCCAGGTGTAGTAGGGCAGAGGTACAACATAGACCATGCAGCTAAAGATATAAACAGCAAAATGTCAGAATTACTTAAGAGGGAGGTTTTACTATAGAGTTCTTACTGAACTGGGAACCTATAGTTAGCGTGATGCTAATACAGTTTGGGGCATTGGACTTTGGAGTTCAATTTCTACATCACCTGTAAGGAGTTTGCACATCCTCCCCTGGGAATATGTGGGTTTTCTCTAGGTCCTCTGGTTAACTACCACATTCCAAAGTTCGAAGAATTAATGCATATTCTAGAGTTTGGGTATATAGTAAATATTAACTTGAGCAACTGATCTTTAGACATGAATGTGGTTTAAATTTAAATTGCAGCCCTGGACAATAGTTCCCTGTGCTGTGGACACCAGCTAATTGAAAACCAAACAGCTGATTAACATTCATTTTGGGTGTCTGGAGTGTGGATGCGAAGAAGGAGGTGTGAAATTATATGTAATTCAAAGGAAGCATTGCAGATGCATTGTCACTATAGAATAGTCCTGCTGTTACCTTTGATCTTTAGCATATAAAATGTCATGTAATTTTGGGTTGAAGAGGCCTCTTCCTCTAAGAGTGTCTCATTTTGTTAAATAAAATGCTTCTGTAACATTAGCTTCAGCATCTCTCTGGTGACTTTTTCACACTGCAACAGAAGGTTAATTGGTCAATATATATCGTTAGGCATGATTAGGCTAGGGTTAAATTGGGGGGTTGCTGGGCAGTACAGATAGAAGGGCTGGAAGGACCTATTTTGTGCTGTATCTCAATAAATAAATAAGCAATAAATAAACTGTGAGGGATTCTACAACCCTGACTGGTAAAAAAAAACTTCTGTTACAGGAACAGTGATGAAGAATCCTTCTACATCTGAGTGCGACGGTATTCCTGAGTCTCCGCCCAGGATTTGCATGACTGACAGTAGTGAAAACCGAGAGGAAGCTACTGACACAACGAAAGAGGCCCTGAACACCGCCAGAGATGGAGGATTTACATTGGTGTCCTAAACACCAGCCGTGTAACAGGCAGTAAGTACTGTAATCCAAGTCAGAATGGGGCATAGCGGAAAGGAGCTCAGACATGTTAGCATCCTCTTTCTATTGTTATCCTTGTCCTTTCAGGTGCCAGGAAATCTGAGCAACACACATAAAGTGCTGGAGGAACTCAGCAGGCCAGGCAGCATCTAGGAAAAGAGATATTTCAGGCCAAAACCCTTCGGCAGTCAGAAATGTTGACTGTACTCTTTTCCTTGATACTGCCTGGCCTGCTAAGTTCCTCCAGCATTTTGTGCAGAGTTTTTTAGAGCCATTACCTCACAGCTGTTGAAATCAATCCTCCGACTATTGAAGGCCAAGACACCACATGCCTTCTTAAACTTGAATGGAAACTCTGAGCGATGTATAGATGTGAACAACAAGATCCCTTTGTTCCTTTGCACTGCTACTAATCCTGTCATTAATCCTTCAAGTCTGACCTTCCAAGGTGTATCACTTCAAATTTTTCAGGATTGAACTCTATCTGCCACTTCTCAACCCAGCTCTGCATGCTATCAGTGGCCCATTCTAACTAATAACAACTTCTACACCATCTATAATATCAGCAAACTTCATGTCATCTGAAAACTTACCCAAGTATCCCATTATAAGAACTTGTTATGCCCATATTGGCCATGCTCCAATATTGACATCAATAGAACTTTATTGGCTGTAAAGGAGGTAAAGAGGTTAAGAAGGATGTTACATGAATGCAAAGACTTTCTCTTCTGGAAAATTTAATTGTGCTTTGACAATCAACAAATTTGTCTTGACTTAATCAGCATCACAAAGCCTTTCTCAAAAAGCATTTTAAGAAATATGAATTTAGTAAAGTTCCAAAATTTTAAACATGGATATTATTTATACATTGAGTGGGACAAAATGAAGATTATTGAGAAGTAATTATTTTAGGTACATACAGTTAAACAGCCATAATCTATTTTTGAACTAGTTACACAGCTGCTGCCACAATAACTATCATTATGGATGATAGCAGAATATGTAAAGAAGAGAGCAACACACTCAGGGAATGTTGGAGGGACTCAGTAGGCCAGGCAGCGTTTATTGAAAAAAGTAAATAGTCGACATTCCTGGTCGAGGCCCTTCATCAGTACTCTTCATCAGTTTTGATGAAGGGTTTTGGACCGAAATGTCAACCACTTACTCTTTTCCATTGATGCTGCCTGGCCTGCTGAGTTCCTCCAGCATTTTGTGTGTATTGCTTGATTTCCAGGATGTGCAGACTTTCTTGTCTTTGTAAAGAGAAATGGTCTGAGGTCATCTGCTGATGTCTTAAAGGGATGTCAATATTCTGGCAATAATGCTCTACAAACTTTATGGAGGTAATGAGTAGGGGAGAGGGATTTTATTCCCCATCCTTGCTCACATTTCTTGAACTGCTGTAGTTTACTCCCACGACACCCTTTGACAGAGAATTGCTGGATTTTACCCAATGACAATAAAGACACAACAACATAAATTTCCACCTTTCAATTTCCACATCCAAGTCATTTACAGAATAAAATTCAAAAAGAGCAGGGGTCCCAGAACAGATCACCACAGAACACCACTGGTCGCCGACCTCTAGGCAGAATATGGCTCATCTATAACCACCCTCTGCCTTCTGTGGGTAGAATCCTGAATTAGCAAGTTTCCCTATATCCCATGACTCATGACTTTCTGAACAAGCCTACCATGGAAAATATTGTCAGATGCTTTACAGAAATCTATATACACTGTATCCACGCCTCTACCTTCATCAATTTGTTTTGTCACTTCCTCAAAGAACTCAAAAAGGCTTGTGAAGCACAACCTGCCCTTCAGAAAGCCATTCCAATTATCCTTAATCAGACTAAGCTTCTGCAAATGCTCATGTATCCTCCCCAATAGTTTGACCATGACTGATGTAAGACTCACTGGCCTCAAACTCCTGGAATTATCGAAGGAATAACATTTGCTACCTTCTAGTCTTTGGGCACTACTCCTGTGGCTAATGGGACTTCAAAGGTCATAGCCAAAGGTGAAGCAATCCATTCTGTCACTTCCTATAATATATCCCATCCAGCACCAAGGACTTTTCTATCAATATTTTTTATATGAAGGCACATCCTTTTTCTTAACATCAATATGTTCCAGCACATTAGCCTGTTTTATACTGTCCTTCTATGCTGTTATTTCTAGGTGAGTAGTTCATTAATTGAGTAGCTTAACAATAATGCTACCAAGTTTCTGAAGGGTAGAATGAGGAAGTCTAAAATACTTTGGAATAGTGAAGTCCAGAGACAACCAAACGGGTGAGCAATTCAAAGGCAAATGAGCTGAGCTGGCACAGAATTGGGTGACATTTCGGAAATGGGAGTAAGCAGTCAAAATAAGATCTTCTCAACTATGATCGAAACACACAACAGGACAGGAAAATTGACACCAAAGCTGGAAACAATCCGAGTCTTGATGAAGGGTCTCAGCACAAAATGGTGTCTGTTTATTCATGTCCGTAGAGACTGCCTGACCTGCCGAGTCCCTCCGGCATTTTGTGTGTGTTGTTTTGGTTCTCCAGCATCTGCAGAAATCTCTTGTATCTCTGATTCAGTCTCAGATATTGACCAGCAAGAAAGAGGCATCTAATGTCAAGGGGTAAGGAATTGACAGTTATAACCAAAAACAATAACTTTGATTTTCTTTATATTGGAGAAAATTTCTGTTCATTCCATGAAGCAGATCAGACAAGCAGTCTGCCAAACTAAAAATACTGACATTGTCAACTGGTAGGTAGACTTGGTATTTCAAAGATTTGGAAGCTGATGTTCTATTTAACGATTGTGTTACCACAGAACAACATTTTGACTTAGATAATGGTGCAGTAATGATAAGAGAAGTCTTTGTGGCCATTTATCAAGTTATGATTGGACAGATCAGAATGGAATTAGGTGACTGGAACCAGGACAAGGGTGGAGAAGTACTGGAGAACAAATAGAGTGACCAACCATCTGAAAATCCTGATGAAGGGTCTCGGCCTGAAATTCAACTGTTTATTCATTTTACAGCTGCAGCCTGACCTGCTGAGTTCCTGCAGCAAATTGTGTGTGCATTGTTCATCTTGAAGACAGCAGTTCAGGACAACATCCCCTCTAATTTTTTTTTTAACAGCTGCACAGACCAATCGTCACTCTGGACAGGAAATTTTACATGGCCTGAAAACTGTGCGGCATTTTAATTGCTTTTTTTTTGGCAACATGCATATTATGAATATTGGGAAGGAAAATCGGAAAATCAGATACTTTTATTTGGTAATTGAAGGGTATAATGAAATACAGAACAACAAAGAAAATCTTCCGTGTTTTGTGAACTTTTTCTAGCTGCATCCAATTCCCGCTGTGCGGCAACAAAGGCTACGTGCACGGCAGCATTTCCGTTACTGCGCGGACAGGCACCCATTCAGTTTAGAAGGAACAGTGGTTCAATTTGACTACTGGAGGACAGATCAACAAAAGAGACTGAGAAACTGAAGTATTCTAGCAGGAACGTAAGCCTGATTAAAAATGGATTCAGACATTGGAGAGGAAGAGAAAGCTGGGGATGGAACAGTAGGAGTTCCAGGAGAATTGGAATCAGAATCAGGTTTAATATCACCGGCATGTATCATGAAATTTGTTGATATGCAGCAGCAGTACATTGCAATACATAATAGAAACTATAAATTTCAGTAAGAGTGTGTGTGTGTGTGTGTGTGTGTGTGTGTGTGTGTGTGTGTGTGTGTGTGTGTGTGTGTGTGTGTGTGTGTGTGTGTGTGTGTGTGTGTGTGTGTGTGTGTGCGCGCGCGTGCACACGCCCTTAACTCCCGGTGGAGTCGTCGGGGCGCCGTCATGACAAGCTTTTTGCACCAATCTTTTTGGTGATTGCTCATCTCGGGCATCTGAAACCTCACGGAGCCCATCCCTCGCCAGGTTTCTTTTTACAAGGTCGAGTTGCTAGCTCGACACTCAACCCAGGCACAGATGCAGAGCGTGCAAGGGAGATGGCCAGATTCGTGCAAAAAGAGATTTTAAAAAGTAGTGAGGCAGTGTTTATGGGTTCAATCCTCACTCACAAATTGGTTGGCAGAGGAGAAGAAGCTATTCCTGAATCATACAATGTGTGTCTTCAGGCTCCTGTACCTCCTCCCTGATGGCAGAGGGGAAGAATCTGTTCCTGAATCATTGAGTGTGTGTCTTCAGGCTCCTGTACCCCCTCCCTGATGGTAGAGGGGAAGAAGCTGTTCCTGAATCATACAATGTGTGTCTTCAGGCTCCTGTACCTCCTCCCTGATGGCAGAGGGGAAGAATCTGTTCCTGAATCATTGAGTGTGTGTCTTCAGTCTCCTGTACCTCCTCCCTGATGGTAGAGGGGAAGAAGCTGTTCCTGAATCGCTGAGTGTGTGTCTTCAGGCTCCTGTACCTCCTCCCTGATGGCAGAGGGGAAAAATCTGTTCCTGAATCGTTGAGTGTGTGTCTTCAGGCTCCTGTACCCCCTCCCTGATGGTAGAGGGGAAGAAGCTATTCCTGAATCATAGAGTGTGTGTCTTCAGGCTCCTGTACCTCCTCCCTGATGGTAGAGGGGAAGAAGCTATTCCTGAATCATAGAGTGTGTGTCTTCAGGCTCCTGTACCCCCTCCCTAATGGCAGAGGGGAAGAAGCTGTCCCTGAATCGCTGAGTGTGTGTCTTCAGGCTCCTGTACTTCCTTCCTCAATGAGAAGAGGGCATGTCCTGACTGATAGGGGTCCTTAATGATAGATGCCCCCTTTTTAAGGCATCACTCCTTGAAGATGCTCTGGATGCTGGGGAGACTAGTGCCCATGATGGAGCTGACTGAGTTCATAACTTTTTGCAGCTTATTTCAATCCTGTGCAGTGGGCTCACCATTCCCCCCCCCCCCAAGCTCCTGCATACCCGATATATCAAATCTTATCAAACTCCTAATGATGCAATAGTGCTACCTACTAAAAGTAAGAAAGTAGCATCTGTCATGAGGGACCCTCACTACCCAGGCCATGCCCTCTTCTCACTGCCGCAATCACGAGGAAGGTACGGGAGCCTCAGGACCCACATCACCAGGCTCGTACAATTATTAACCATCAACAATCAGGCTCTTCAACCAAAGGGGATAACTTCACTCGCCCCATCATTAAATATTCCCACAATCTATGGACTCACTTTCAAGGACTCTTCATCTCATGCTCTGAATATTTTTTGCTTGTTTATTTATCATTGTTATTTCTTTCTTTTGTATTTGTAGTTTGTTGTTCTTTGCACTCTGGTTGAACACCCAGATTGGTGTAGTCTTTCATTGATTCTAATATAGTTATTATTCCATGGATTTATTGAGTACCCCTGTAAGAAAATGAATCTCAAGGTTGTCTATGGTGACGTATATATATTTAGATAATAAATGTACTTAGAATTTTTAACTTTACTATGCTTAGCTGAATGGCAGCTAATATCAGCTGGCAATTTATTAAGAAGTCATTCCTCTCCACTGCCTCATCCCATGAGACTTGGTAATAGCACAAAACATCCCGCCTGAAACTTTCTCCTCCTGTGAGGGAGGCTTAGAAACAAGGAGTTCAAGAAAATATGAATCCTGTTTTATTGTGGAGAAGGAATTTTAGATTGAGATTCAAGACCCAAATACCTCATAGTTGCATATCTGCCGTCTCTGATATTCTAAAATAAAATGGGTCACCAATAAGAGCAGAGAGATGTGCCCTAAGTACACATATGCAATACTCAGTCATGTAACTTTTAAGGCCTGTTTAGGGCGGACAGGCTGATTTAACATAGAAGTAAGTTGGATAAGGCCACAAATCAAAAGAATGACAGTTACGCCCTCTTTTCACAGCCTTCAATCAGGATCACAGCAACTCCACGTACTTTGTCCTCTCGCATCACTCATGTACTTTGTTCAATTCCTTTTGCATGTGCACCTGCCTTGTGAACCTTTATGGACCCAGGCAAAATGGCCGTCTGCCAAAGAAGGGACTGCAGTGAAAAACATCTGTCTCCGTGAAAGGTCGTTGCATTCTGATTCATGCTCCTGAGATTTCAGTACTGACTCACCATTACTGGTGGAGAGGTGTACAGGCAGGACATGCTCCCGTATTCAAATCAAACATTATACCTTGTATCATTTCTTGTATCAGCCTAGTGTAAAAGATCCCAGGCTGCTCGTCCATCATCACTCTGACGAATTGTCTTATTGTTCTTTCATTGTTGTTTGCAAAACGCTTGTTCTGCACAAATTGGAAGCTGCATTCTCTGCATCAGAAGTATATTTCAAATACAGTCACCAGTGAATGTACAAGGTTCATATAGTTAGATTTGGTTCAGCTCAGAAGAAAGCCACTCAATTCAGCATTCCTATACATCTGTAAAAACTGTCTAGCTAATTTCAGTTCAAAGATCAAAGACCAAAGTACATTTATTCTCAAAGAATGCATGCAGTATTCAACCCCGCAATTTGTATTCTCACTATTTCAGTTCAAAGATCAAAGACCAAAGTACATTTATTATCAAAGAATGCATGCTGTATATAACCCCGAGATCTGTATTCCCACAGACAGCCATGAAACAAAGAAGAACTATGGAATCTGTTCAAAGAAAAACAAATCACCCCCGTCCCACGCACGAAAAAAGCAAATTGCACAAATGATAACAAAAAAAACAAAAA
Organism: Hemitrygon akajei; assembly: GCF_048418815.1. Classification (NCBI taxonomy): domain Eukaryota; kingdom Metazoa; phylum Chordata; class Chondrichthyes; order Myliobatiformes; family Dasyatidae; genus Hemitrygon; species Hemitrygon akajei. Next base: position 4,652,259 of record NC_133155.1, on the reverse strand, counting down.
CACAGAATATAAAATGCATAATCAAAAGGCATAATCAGTTCAGCTCAGTGACTGTTATCTGTAGGCCACCTGATTTGAAAATGCCCAAACTAGCCATAAAAATAGGAGTGACCAGAAAAATGAGAAACACATCATACATAAACTAGAGTTCACAATCCACAAACCACATTAATTAAACCTTGCTCTGGCAGCATCCTCTGTCAGCATCAAGCGAGAACATGATCATTTGAACACAAGGACCTTCCCTCAGGAGGAGAAAGAGACCGTCTCACACAAATTCCTTCCTCCGGCAGCAACCAGCGAGAGGCTAGTAGACGGTACTGACCGCCGCTCGCCCTCCTCAATCACCTTGATGATTTCAATCTTCCTTGGTACTTTAATCAGCGAGGTTGATGGGAGATGTAGTTGGTCATCCGCTCATGTCTTGTCTCCAGGCCTACTGGCTTCCATGCTCACTTTGCTTCCACTTTGCTCACAGCCTCATGGAACCCTGTCAGAGACAGACAGCAAAGCACCAGGTCACGCCACCAGAACGGAAGTAACAGTCTCCAACAGTAGTAGAACTACACCTGAAATAAAAAGAGAAAGGATTTGCACTACAACCCATTTTGAGGACAATGTCTATGGTAGCATTGTTGCAGATGCTATCTTCTTCCTTGATTATTTCTTCTGAGGCCCTGCACATTTTCCACCCTCATGCTGAATTCTTTATTTATGCAAACTTTTTAAATGGTGACACTTTATAATAATTTTTTACTTATCAAGTTTACCTGTTGAAGAAGGTGGCGGAGATATGTCTCTACCAAAGGAGGTGTAAGGCATTCCTTCCCTCCGCTAGCCTGCAGGTCACCCTTGGGCAAGGTGTAGCACCTGCTTAACCTCCCCCCCACCCAATCAGGGTCACATGAAGCCTTGGGCACAGGTGGTGGATGGTCATGTGAGCATCTGGTGCATATCACAAGTCCTGGTTATGCAACCTCTGATGTCAGACAGACAATCTCTGATGAGTATTGATAATGGCTAGAGTTACCAGTCTTGCAAAGACACTGTCCAGAAGAAGGTAAAGGCAAACCAATTTTGGAGAAAAATTTGTCAAAAACAATCATAATCATGAGATCATGATTCCCCACGTTATATGGCATGGCACATAATGATGATGATGACCTGTTGAAGCCAAAGCCAGTGTTGAATGCTCATCACATCTGGCTTCCTTTGAGAAGGTAAGGCACCTTCTTCAACCGTTGCATCCTTTCATCTCTCGGTCATCCCACGATACTGCTAGGACGGGACTAACAGGATTCCCACCCAGCAACAATGAAGAAATGCTGAGATCCTTTCGAGTCAAGAGGGAGACGGAGCGCTATGATAGCGTAGTGGTTCGCGTGACACTATTACAGCTCGGGGTGTCAGAGATCGGAGTTCAATTCTGATGTAATGAGTCTGTACAGGAATGTGTGGGTTTCCTCCAGGTGCTCCAGTTTCCTTCCACTGTCCAAAGATGTACCGGTTAGTTGGTTAATTGGTCATTGTAAATTGTCCCATGATTAGGCTAGGGTTAAAGTCAAGTCAAGTCGCTTTTTATTGTCATTTCGACCATAAACTGCTGGTACAGTACACAGCAAAAACAAAACAACATTACTCCAGGACCATGGTGCTACATGAAACAACACAAAACTACACTAGAGTATGTGAGACAGCTCAAGGCTACACTAGACTACGTAAAACAACATAAAAACTACACTAGACTACAAACCTACACAGGACTACATAAAGTGCACAAAACAGTGCAGGGCAGTACAATAAATAATTAATTAATAATTAATAAACAAGACAATAAGCACAGTAGAGGACAAATTTCAATATTATAATAAATGATGTATTATAGTCTAGTCTCTGGGTATTGAGGAATCTGATGGCTTGGGGGAAGAAACTGTTGCACAGTCTGGTCGTGAAAGCCCGAATGCTTCGGTACCTTTTGTCAGATGGCAGGAGGGTGAAGAGTTTGTATGAGGGGTGCATGGGGTCCTTCACAATACTGTTAACTTTGCAGGTGCAGCGTGTGGTGTAAATGTCTGTAATGGCGGGAAGAGAGACCTGATGATCTCCTCAGCTGACCTCACTATCTGCTGCAGAGTCTTGCGAACTGAGCCGATGTAAGTCCCGAACCAGGCAGTGATGCAGCTGCTCGAGATGCTCTCGATAAATCCTCTGTAGAATGTGGTGAGGATGGGGATAGAAGATGGACTTTTCTCAGCCTTCGCCGAAAGTAGAGACGTTGCTGCGCTTTCTTTGCTATGGAGCTGGTGTTGAGGGACCCGATGAGATTCTCCGCCAGGTGAACACCAAGAAATTTGGTGCTCTTAACGATCTCAACGGAGGAGATTGGAAGTTACTGGGTGGTGGGGCTCAAAGGGCTGGAAAGGTCTATTCTCAATAAATAAGTAATTATTTTGGAGTTTATTTTGTTTTACAGTTTTTACCTTTAGAAGAGAACTGGGCAGCTCTTCCAGATAAAACAGAGTGCAGCATAAGAACAACTCCTTCAGTCCAGAATCTTGTGCCAAAGTTCAAGTTGAAGATCAAGTTAAAGATCAAGTTTAGTATCAGCTGACTGTACATACGTACAAACAAAACACCGTTCCTCCAGATTGCAGCTCACCCACAAAACATATATCACACACTGTACATAACCAAAATATTATACTATAAATAAGTAAACAAAACATATTTCAAATGTATGTAGTCAAGTGTAACATGGGTAAACAGTAAACAGCTCGGTATCCTAGTGATAAGACCGTGGTGGTGGAGGGTGCTCATTAGTCTCACAGTCTGAGGGAAGAAGCTGTTACACAGTTTGTCTGTCCTAGTCCTGATGCTCCTGTATCTCCTGCCTGATGGTAGGGGGTCAAAGAGATTGTGGGATGGGTTGTAGGGATCCTCAACAATGCTTTGTTGCAATGCTCCCAGTAAATGTCACAAATGGGACTAAAGGAGACCCTGATGACCTTCTCAGTGGTTTTTACTGTCCTCTGAAGGGTCTTGTGGTCCGATGCCTTGCAGCCTCCAAACCACACAATGATGCAGCCAGACAGGACACTCTCGATGGTGCTCCTGTAGAAAGCTGTTAGGATGGGGACGGGGAGCCTTGTATGCCTCAGTCTCCTCAGAAAATGTATATGCTGCTATGCCTTCTTGACTAGTCAGGAGATGCTATGGGTCCATTACGTGCACACCAGGGGCCTTTGCTGTGTTCATTCTCTCTACGACAGAGCCATTATTGTGCAATGGAGAGTGGGCGACCTCTGCCATCCTGAAGTCCTCAATCATCTCTTCTGCCCTTTCCACATTAAAACTCACACCATTTGACAAGGCTGTCTGCCACATCTCTGTCTGTCGAGTCATCTCTGGTGCTGATGAGGCCAAACTACTGCAGCATCATCAGCAAACTTGGTGATGCAGTTTGAGCTGAATCTGGCCGTGCACTTGTGAGTCAGCAGTGTAAAAGCAGTGGGCTGAGAACATAACAGCAGACTGATTAAACTGATTAAATTAGTAATCGAATTGCCAAATGAACTAATTCCATCTGCCTACACAATGTTCATATGCTTCCATTTCCAGCACATTCACGTGCCACTCAAAAAGCCTTTTGAACACCACTACAGTATTTGCCTCATCATGTCTCCAGGCATCCACTACTCGCTGTGTAAAAATCCTGCTAAGAACATTTCCTTTGAACTTACCCCCTCTCATCTTAAATATATGCCCTCTAGTATTAGACATTTCAACCCTGAATAACTGTCTACCTACGCCCCTCATAATCTTATAAACATTTTGATGAGAAGAGCTACCCTACCACTACTTTGCCTCAAGCCAAGGTGATAATTCTAATTCATCAGGAAAGTGACACCCTTGTTTGCAAGGCCCAAGCACAAAGGGAGATTCTTCAGAATGGTCCTCCGGGTCAACTGTTCATCGCAACTTCTGTCCAGTCCCAGGGACTCCAATGGGGACACTCATCGAGAACGACTGTTCACCCAGTGACCCTCGAGTTTATCAAGAGGAGGCATTGATGGTCTGGAATGACAAAGGAGGTTTGGCAGTAAGTTCAGGCATGCACCCGGAACAAGGATACCTGTACATGACCTCAAGGGCTCCTCTATCTGTTCTGGACAGACCATGGGCACACATCTCCATGGATTTTGTCACGGGCCTTTTGCCATCCAAGGGAAAGACTGTCATCATGGTAATCGTCCATCAGTTTTTGAAAGCCTGCAAGTTGATTGGCTTGGAGAAGTACCATCCACAGTGGAGATGGCCAAAATTGTCCTGGATTAGGTCTTCAAGATCCATGAATTCCCAGTGGACATTGTCTTGGATCATGGCCCACCATTCGCATCACATTTTTGGAGGGTGTTCTGCAAGCTGACAGGGGCAACAAGTCTTTCCTTTGGGTTTTAACCAGGTGGAGCAGAGCAACCAAGATTTAGTACATACCCCAAGGCGCCTGGCCTCGGAAAGACCTGATGAGTGGTGTGACCATTCGATGTGTGCGGAGGTCACCCACAACACCTTACAGCATCTGGCGCATGGGATGTCGTTGTTAAAGTACCATTTTAGTTATCCTTATCCTCTCTTTCTAGAACAGGAGACTGAGGTTGGGGTCCCTGCAGACGAAGATCTCATCTGATGCTGCAAGCAAGAATGGAGATGGACAAGAGAGATTTTGCTGGCCTCTACCCAGGAGGCAGAAACCAAGGCGAACTGAAGGAGAAGACAGAGACAACAGGTCTGCCTATCCACTCGTGGTTTGCCTCTCTGGGTGGAGTCTGGAAAGCTGGCATCCAAGTTCATTGGACCCTTCAGAATCCTGAGGAAAGTAAGCCCAATAGCTTAAACATTGAAGCTCCCCAGGACACTAAAATTCAGTCCCACCTTCCACATCTCTAAATTAAAATCACTCTGCCCCAGCCCCTTAGCCCCCCCCCCCGCCCCCTCCCCCCACCATCAGTCCCATCACCACCCAGATTTATCAATGGGGAACAGGTCTCCATGCTAAGAAGACTTTTGGACTCACATACCGTTCGGGGTGTTCAGCAATACCCAGTGGGCTGACAAGGATTCAGACCCGAAGAGAGGTGCTGGATTCCCGAAAGAGACATCTTGGATCCAGCTCTCATCCACGACTATCATCACTGGCTCCCTGAGCAGCCAGGGCCGTCAAAAGTGGCAGCAGGAGAGGGGGTCCTGTAACAAGACACTCCCAACCATGCCAGCTTCCCAGATTATAGAGCTTCTCTCTCTCTGAGTATGGATAGCTGGCATGGTCCCTTTAAGGGATCAGGATGGTCCTGCTAATTGCCAATCATGTTTTTTGCACCAGGAATTGAGTATTTAAAAACCACTGAACTGGGATTCAGTGTTCAATTGCAAGCCTACTAGTAATATTGGCTAGCATCTGTCTATGCTCAGCTCTCGAAACCGCATCTCAATCCTTGCTTCAGATCCTCCAGTATTTGGGTCCAAACCATCCTCGTCACAAAAGAGTCCTTAAAGTGAGATCATTGGTTGTGGGAACACCTCAACAGATGAGTGCAGTTATCCTCTTTTGTTCAACAGCCTGATGGTTGAAGGGTGGGAACTGTTCTTGAACCTGGTGGTTCGAGTCCTGAGGTCTTGTACCTTCTACCTGATGGCAACAGTGAGAAAAGAGCACGGCCTGGGTGGTCAGGACCTCTGATGGTGGACGGCTGCTTTCCGATGACAGTGTTGCATGTAGATGTGCTCAGTGGTTGGGAGGGCTTTACCAGTGACATACTGGGCCAAATCCACTACCTTTTGTGGGATTTTCCACTCAAAAGCATTGGTATTCCCACACCAGGCCATAATGCAGCCAGTTAATATACTTTCCACTACACATCCATCCTGGACGGAGCTTAAGAAAGGACTTGGGAAAGTTAGAATGGGACATGAGACGTCCTTGCCAGGCAGGGTTACTGAAACCTCCCTACTGTTCCAATGTACAAACAGAGCAGGAGGATGACTAATATGAGGGTTGGAATGCTTGGGGATAAAGAAGGGAAGGTGCTCAGAGGTAGGGGAGGTTTTAATGAGTTTATAATGGATACTGTGTTTCTGTACTCACCAGGGAGACGGATATTGATGAATCTGATTGCTGTTTCAATCAGGCGAATGTCCTGGAGCAGACTGAGATTAAGGAAGAGGTAGTGTTGGATCTACTGAATAACTCTGGGAAAGGTAATTCTTTGTGGCCAGACAGGGCATACCCCGGGTTACTATGGAAAACAAGGGAAGATATTGCTGGAGCGCTGATGGTGAACTCTGCAGCCTTCTTGGCCACGGGAATCTTGTGTCCTGCCAGGATCAGAGATGATGTCTTCCTACGAAAGGTTGAGTGAGGCAGAGTTTTTCTCTTTGGATGAGAGGTGTGTACAATTATGAGATACATAGACAGCGAGGACAGTCACACCTTTCTCCCAGGGCAGCAAATGGCCAATACCAGAGGGCATTTGCTTAAAGTGAAGGGAGGAAAGTTCAAGGGAGAATTTAGAAGGAGTTATTTTACACAGAGAATGGTGGATGCCTAGAGCACACTGTGGTGGTAGAAGCTACTACAATTGGGACATTTTTAAATATTTTTTAAAAGCAGCTTTATTCATTACATGTGCATCGAAACATACAATGAAAGGCATCGTTTGTATCAACTGTCTAAGAATGTGCTGGAGGCAGCTCATTAGTGTTGTCTTGGTTCCTGCACCAACATAGCATACCCACATCTTATGAACCCGAGCCCGTATCCCTTTGGAAGGTGGGAGGAAACTGGAGCACCCGGAGGAAACCCATCTGGTCATGGAGAACATACAAACGTCTTACAGACAGCAATGGGACTTCAACCCAGTCACGGGCATTGCAAAGTGTTATACTGACCACCACCCTACCATGCTACCCTTCTGTGCTGCCCTCGTGGACAAACACGCGGATACAAGAAAAATGGAGCATTATGGGTTGCGTAGGAGGGCAGGGTAAGATTGACCATGGAAGGAGGTTTACATTAGTCAGTGCGACACAGTGGGCCCACGCTGTATCATACTGTTCTATGGTGTACATTCTACGTCTGCAACGGATCTGTCTCTGCATCCTTTGCCAGTCTATCCACATCTCTTATCTTATCTCTTAAGAGTTCAAATCTCTTATTTAGTTATTTATTTTTTATTTAGAGATACAGTGCCCCTATAGGCCCTCCGGCCCTTCTAGCCATGCTGCCCGCGATCCATTGATTTAATACTGGCCTAACCAGGAGGCAGTTTACAACCACCAATTTGCTTACCAACCGGTACGTCTATGGACTGTGAAAGGAAACTGCAGCGCCCAGAGGAAACCCATGCAGTCCACAGGGAGAACGTACAGACTCTTGACAGAAGATGCCAGGATTAAACTCCGATGCCCTAAGTTGTAATTGCACCATGCTAACAGTTATAATCCTGTGATTTCCTCATAGCTTGTAGACTGCAAGGCTTTCTTCAATGCAGTGCCATTTTTACCTACATAAATAGAGGACATTTGAAGTACAGCCAATGCTACGATGCAGAGAATGTAGCTGCAAATTTGTACGCAGACATCACTTTACAAACAGCAACAAGGTTATTTGCCAAAGACAAACAGACAAACAGCCTGGGATCTTTTATACAACAAATGAGGTCTGATCTGAAAAACAGCTCATGTCTGTGAACACAGGTCCCTCTGAGTATTTGTTTATTTATTTATTTCAAGATACAGTGTGGAATAGGCCCTTCCATTCCTCTGAGCAGCATCACCCAGCTACCCCATCCCCACCCCAGCCCCCTCCCCACAACTCCGATTTGACCCTAACTTAATCACGGGACAATTTACATCGACTAGTTAACCTTCTAACCAGTATGTCTTTGGACTGTGGGAGGAAACCAGAAGACCCAGAGAAAACCTGCACATTCTACAGAGAGGATGTACAGAGACTCCTTACAGAGGGTGCCGGGGATCGAACTCCAAACTCCTTACAGGCAGCAGTGGGAATTGAACCTGGGTAGCCTGTACCGTAAAGCGTTGTGCCGACCACTGTGCTACCAAGCCGCCCCTTTTAAGCATTCATTGTTAAGGCATAATAGAGACATCAGGATTTATGAATGACAGAAGTTAACCATAAATTGAGTCTCAGCGTAGGTGCCACTGTAGCGTAGAGGTTAGCGCCGCACTATCGCAGCTCAGAGTTCTGAGTTCAATACTGGTATCATTTGTCCCCGCCCATGGAATGCTTGAGTTTTCTCCAGGTCCCACAGTCCAGAGACATATTGGTTAGTAGGTCCATTGGTCATTGTAAATTGTTTGGTGCTGAGGTTAGGGTTAAATTGGAGTTTGCTGACAGGAGTGATTCAAAGGCCCTGTTCCAGGCTGTATTTCTAAATATGAATAAATAAACAAATAAATAATTCTCTGTATGTATATCCAATCTCCTAGGATAGGCTTACAACGTTGTCTGAAAGGTTTCGTTCACTCAGTTGCATATAGAGTCGTGCATGTCAGCAAGCAATTTCAGACAGTCCATTTTAAAACGTTTTTGAATGTCAGAATATACAAACGTTTTTCGCATATATCTGATTATCCTTGGCATTCCACCCACAACCGTTGCATGTTGAAGAATTATGGAGGGACTGCTTCAGGGTGTTCCCAAGTTCATTGTGTACTTGGATATCCTGCCTTACAGGAACCTCAAGCGAGAAACACCTGCCGAATCTGCAAGAGGCGCCGCAGAGGGTAGAAAAGGGAGCCTGATGCTGAAGGAGAAGCAAGCGCACTTGGAGAATGAAGTTAAATATCCAGGGGCAGCACATTGTTGAGAAAGAGCTGCACTCCATGGCCACTTTATTAGGTACACCTGTAGACCTGCTCTTTAATGCAAATATCTAATCAGCCAATCACGCGGCAGCAACTCAATGCATAAAAGCATGCAGACATGGTCAAGAGGCTCAGTTGTTGTTCATACCAAACGTCAGAATGGGGAAGAAATATGATCTGTGACTTTGACCGTGGAATAATTGTTGGTGCCAGACGGGATTGTTTGAACATCTCAGAAACTGCTGATGTTCACACACAAAAGAATTTATGGAGAATGGTGCGAAAAGCAAAAAACATCCAGTGAACGGCAGTTCTGTGGACAAAAACACTTTGTTAATGAGAGAGGTCAGACCGGTTCAAGCTGACAGGAAGGCAACAGTAACTCAAATAACCACGCATTACAACAGTGGTGTGTAGAAGAGCATCTCTGAACACACATGTCAAGCTTTGAAACAGATGGGCTGCAACAGCAAAGGGGACAAACACACATTCAGTGTGTACCCAGTTTCAAGAGAAGGCAGAAGTTCACAGCCACACCCCTCCCCTGTTTAATGCAACTGAGCTGGAACACAACTGGGATGCTGAATTATTATAACTTCTCACCAGATGTGGTAACGCTCTTATCTACACTGCAGCATCTGCTGCAAACATGTGAAGTGGAGGTGGACTGATGCACAGAACAAGGCTCTTGTGTATTCCAGAGAACGATGACAGTCTGCTAGTTCATTCTTCAAGTGGCAGAACTTGAAGCGTGACACATTACTACAGAATTGGTGCTGTCTTGTACCATCGGGCAGAAGATGATTATGAAAAGCCAATAACATTTACGTCCAGAAAGGAACAGCAGTAGAGAGGAAATAAGCTTTCAGATAGATCAAATGCTATCATACATAGAGCACTCATCAGCATTATGTGCCGTGTCGTATGACGTGGGCAATCATGGTCTTTGACGAATTCTTCTACAGAATTGGTTTGGCATTGCCTTCTTCTGTGAAGTCTCTTTACCAGACAGGTGACCCCAGCCATTATCAATACTCTTCAGAGATTGACTACCTGGCGTCAGTGGTCGCATAACCGGGACTTGTGATCTGCACCGGCTGCTCACACAACCTGCTCCTATGGCTTCAAGTGGCTCTGATTGGGGGGGTGCGGTGGCTACACCTTGCCTGCAGGTTAGCTGAAGAAGGTACTTTAACCTCCTTTGGTAGATATGCATCTCCACCCTGCCACCCAACTTCGAGCACTACAGCTCTATATACATTTATGGAGATCACTGTGTACCATCCGCACAGATCTCAAATTCCAAACCACAAGAGATTCTGCAGGTACTGGAAATTTTGAATAGCATGCACAAAATGCCAAAGCTTGGCAGCATCTATGGAGGGGAATAACCAGTCAATTCTTTTGCAGCTGAGAAGGGTTTTGGCCCAAAACATTGGCTGCTTATTCCCCTCCTTAGATGCTGCATGACTTGTTGATCTCAAACCCCCAATTTCCTTGTTTACTGAATTGAAATTAGTGCCAGAAATACTTTATCCATAATTTCAAAGATGGGTCTTGACCTCCAAAGTAAATTAATGTTTTCTTCTTTTCAAAGTATCATCTGGACATTTTGCCTGCAGGTACTGTGTAAATCAGACAATAGACAGTAAAAGCTCTTGTACAGTTTCATGTGGAGGTCAGACACTCTAGGTATGAGATGAGTTCTCCAGCAATGTGAAAAATGTAATTAAATAGTGTTGATAAGAATGGGGGAAGGTGGAGGAATGGAATTTCCCAATATATGTACATTTATGCACAATATTTTACCAAAGTTCAAAGTACATTTATTATAAAAGTATGTACAGTGTATCATATACAACCTTGAGATTTGTCTCCTTACAGACAGCCACAAAGCAGAGAAACCCAATAGAATGCATTAAAGCAAAAAAAGACCGTCAAACACCCAACGTGCTGGGCGGAAAACTAATAAATTGTGCAAACAATCAAAGTAAGCAAACAACATTCAGAGCTGAAGTTCACAGAAGTAAGTCCACAGCCACTAAGCCAGCCACAGCCGATTCAGGAACCAGTTACTTATAGGTCACACCCAGCAAAGAGAAGAGCAAATTTCATGGAGCAGTGAGATGAACACCAGCCCATCCCTCGCCTCTGGCCCCAAGACCCTGATTTTTTCAATCTGGCCTGGCAGCTCGGGTCATTCCTCTCTCTCAGACCCAGACCTTGCCACTTTGATACACGCTTGGGCCCAGGCCCTGTGCCTTGATTCAGCCTAGAACTCAAATCGATCAAACCTTGGGTTTTTCCTTAACCTCTGACCCTGGCTCTGCCTAATCTCTACACCAAATCTTCATTTCCTTGTGTAATGAGTTGAAGATCTTCAGAGCAAGTGAATATGATATTATTTTCATATATAATTGATAGTTGTTCTTCTCCAAGCCAGGGGAGGTCACGGTATCACTATTTTGATCTTTTCAGACACCATTTTGCTTGATATCTGAAAAGCAGCAAGATTGTAAAAAAATATGAGTATCTAAAAGATTAAACTCGGACTCCACTTGTTCACATATTTCAGAATCAGGTTTAATATCACTGGCATATGTTGTAAAACTTTTGTTTTGCAGCAACAGTACGCTGTAATACTTAATAATAAAACTGTATTTTACAATATAGGGTGGTGGGATGGAGATATGTCTCTATTCAAAGGAGGAGTAAAGTGATCATTCCCTCTGCTCGCCTGCAGATCACCCTTGGGCAAGGTGTAGTATCTGCTTACCCTCTTAGCTTCCCCCCCCCCCCCCACCCCGATCAGGGTCATGTGAAGTCATATGAGCAGCTGGTGTACATCACAAGACTGGTTATGTGACCACTGACACCAGGCAGACAATCTCTGAAGAGTATTCATAATGGCAGAAGAAGGCAGCAATAGCTAACCACTTATATGAAAAAAATTGTCAAGAACAATTATGGTCCTGGAAAGACTATGATCAGCTACATCATACTAGCATAGCACATTACAAGCAAACAAATTTATAAGAAACACATACTTGTGTATATATAATATACACGATCTGATAGCAGAGCAGAAGAAGCTGTTCCTGAAACATTGAGTATTATCTTCACTCTCCAGTGCCTCCTTCCTGATGGTAGCAATGAGAAGAGGGTATGTCCTGGATGATGGAGGTCCTTAATAATGTATGTTACCTTTTGGAGGCATTCCCTTTTGAAGCTGTCCTGGATGCTGGGGAGGCCAGTGCCCATGATGGAGCTGGCTGAGTTTACAACTTTCTGCAGACCTTTCCGATCCTGTGCAGTGGCTCCTCCATACCAGACAGTGATGCACCATTTTCCGATGTAACAGTAGCATTAAGCAAGGAGAGTAGCTGCAGTCGGTGATGCACGTGGCGTTAGTAGTAGTGGGAATGAATGTTTAAAGTGGCGTGTGGGATGTCAGCCAAATAGGATTGTGTCGAGCTTCTTGAGTTGTTGATGCTCCATTTATCCAGGCAACTGCCACGTGTTCCATCGCGAATCAGCATATTTGTGACAAGTCACTTGTAGAAGGGAGAAGGTTTTCACATTTCACGAGACAAGTCATTCAATACAGGATGCAGCCTCTGACCCTCCCTTATAACATAGCATTTTTAAGGCTGATCAAGCTGACTTTCTGATTAATGGCACCTCCCGTATGTTATGTCTTGTAACTCCAAAACTAATCAAAAGAAAAGCACAGGAGATGAAGGTGTGTACTTTGTTTCAACTTTCAATGAGGCACGTACATATGACATGGTGGTTTAATGACGTATGCCATTCCCATACTTCTATTATAACCTGTAATGAAGTACGTAAGCAACAAAGAATGCTTAATCAAACAAGATATTTACAATATTACTGAAGTATTAAATACAAAATACCAGGAAGTTAATGCTATTTGTGCATGTCACTAACCACACACTCGGTTGCTTTCAACGCTTGGCTAAATGCATGAGGCGTGGGCCATTTCATCTGCTGAGAAGCAGCATTGGAATCGAACATTTTTCAGTTGTTCTGACCGTCATATCTTGAGAATTTTGAAGATGATTGGGCCCTGTGTGTTGACCTGAGGAATTCCTGCACTAATAACTAACAGACTTAATTACCTTTCCTTTTGTGAGGTACGGCTCCCGATCAGTCTATAATGCCCATTGAGTTTTACCAGGACATGTTGATTCCAAATTTGACCAAACGTCCCCTTCACGTCAATGGCAATCATTCTCACGACACCTCTCACCAAGACGGTGACAGTCTGGAGGAGGGCAGCTCCTATAAAGCACAAAATGGGAGCAGTTTTGGAGAGTATAGATTGATTCAATTCTACTTCAAAAAAATGTATCACTTCATCTGTTAACATGAATGCTATGTGACGAGAGTCCTTGACGAGGATGGTTTGGACCCAGTTGCTGGAGTAGCCAAAGCAAGGATTGAGACACGGTATCAAACTGGATTGAGTACTGAGCACAAGACAAACTCCAGACAAAATCGCCCGTAGACTTACGATTAAGCTCTGAGCCTCAGTTCAGGGGTTCTTTAAATGTTCAATTCTTGGCTCCCAAAACATGTCCTGAATCTTTAAAGGGGCTGCACCAGTTATCCCTTCTCCAGGGATGTTCAGCCTGAATCCCGGAAGGGGCACGGTTGGGTACATGTCATTACAGGACCACCTCCCTTATGGCCGACTCCTGGCTGCTCGGAGGGATGATGATTGTAGTCATGGATGTGAGTAGGATCCGAGGTGTCCCATTCCTTGGGTCTGATTCCTTCCCAGGCCAAATACCCTGAACAGTTTGTGAATCCAAAATTCCTCTTGCGGTGAAGACCAGGGTCCTGGAGGAATGTTGTCTCATTTTCACTACGTTCTGTACCAGCAGTTATGGTCGAAATGACAATAAAAGTGACTTGACCTGTTCCCGTCAGCAAATCTGGGTGGTGGTGGAACTGCTGGTGGTGGGGCTCACAGGCTGGTGTTCACAGGATTTAATTTGGAAATGTGGAAAGTGAGATTTATTTTGAGGGCCTTGGGGAGCTGCAAGGTGCAGGCTACCAGATTTTCTTTCCTGAGAACTTTGAAGGGTCCAATGAACTTGGGCGCCAACTTCCAGGACTCCACTCAGAAAGGCAAATCCTGAGTCGGTGGCCAGACCTGTTACCCAGGCTGCACAAACTAGCCCCTGTCTTTTCTTGTGTCTAGCTTTTATTTCAGCCTTCTGGGTAGAAGCTGACAAACTCTCCCTTGCCCTACCATTGTCCATCTCTCACTGCAGCCAGCATCAGATGCAATCTTCGGCCACAGGAACTCCAACCTCTGCCTCCTGCTCAGGGAAGAGTGGTGGAGAATGCCCAAATTAGCATTTGAAAGCGGACGTCCCATGCACTGAATGCTGTAAAGTGCTGTGAGCGACCTCTGCCCACATCAAATGTATCGTCTTTCAAAGGCCAGGCATCCTGGGGTACATTCCATATCTTGGTTCACTGCTCCATCTGGCCATTGGACTGTGGGTGAAACCCAGAGGAAAGACTTGCTGTTGCCCTGATCGGTTTGCAAGAGCGTGATGCAAATTGTTGACCATGATCTAACACAATGTCCACCAGAAAACCACTGATCCTGAAGACCTGGTGCCAGACAATTTTGGACATCTCCACCACAGCTGATAGTCTGGCCAAGGCAATGAATTTGCAGGTCTTTGAAAAAAACAACGACAATTACCACGGTAAGAGTCTTCCCCTTGGAAGGAGGAAGACCTGTGACAGAGCCCATGGTCTGTCCAGAATAGGTAGGGTGTGGAAAAGCCCTTGAGGTCAGGTATGAGGCTCCTTGTTTTGGGCATACACCTCGTATCCCTGCACGTACTACCAAATGTTTTTTGTTATTCCGGGCCGCCAATGCCTCCTCTTGATAAGCTCGAGAGTCTTGGCAATCCCTGGGTGAGCGGTCATTCTCGATGAATGTCCCCTTTGGAGTACCTGGGACTGGACAGAACTCGGGACCAACAGCCGAACGGAGGACTGTTCTTAGGCATCTCCCCTTGCAGTCCAGAAAATTTCCCAATGCTCCAGGATCCAAAAAAGCATTCATCTCTCATCGGTTCTTATCGCAGGAGATCTTCACCTCCAGCATAATACCAAAATCTCTGAGGTTGGGGGTTAGTGGCTGCTCCCATCACAATCTTCCCACACTAGCTGGTCTGAACAGTTCTCCCGACAGCTGCAGCTTCAGACATCCAGCCAGCAGTAATGGCAGCAACCTTGACTCCGATTTACCTGAGCTTGACGAGATCCTGAGCAGGAGATGGGCCGGTCATGGTCCAAGATCGGGGGGATGGGAAATTAATGCATTGAGGCCCAGCTCTGGCTAGCCCTCTTTGACTTCTTGATGTTGTTCCACCTACACTGTGCCAGACGATTATTGAGAAGAATATACTGGACAATCAGAACCTCTAAGTCCTCCGCTGGCTCTCTCAAGGTGAGGGCATCCTCCAGTTCCTCTCGGCATCCATGGCGGTATAGAGTGGTCACAGTCGCCCTGTTCCTGCAGCTCTCTTGGGCTAAGGTTTGAAATGCAATTGTATAGTCGGCTGCTGACCTTCCACCCTGTCGAATTTTCATCAGGTGGTCCAAAGCTCAGCTGGCTCCAACAGGGTGATGGAACACCTTCCTCAGAGCAGGCATGAATTCCTCTGAGTCCCAGCAAATCTCCGACCTTCATTCCCACTGTGTGGTGGCCCAGGCCAGGGCTCTTCCATTCAGAGGAGAGATAATGAAGGCCACCCTGCCATGCTCCAATTGGAACCGGGACGGGTGGAGTTAAAACACTAATGAGCACTGGATGAGGAAGACTGGGTCACCAACGAATCTCTCCAAAAGGCAACTGACAGCCTCACCTGAGCAACTTTGGCTTCCGCCCTACAATACTTCGCACGCAGCGACCTGGAGGTTGTGTATCTCCAGGTTCTGTCTTGAAGTTTTCTTGCTGTGGCTGACGAAAGGCTTCGATAGCCCACTGAGTCCACGTTGGCTCAATTGTATAGTGACGAGAGTCCTTGGTGAGAAGCGTTTGGACCCAGTTACTGGAGTATCCAAGGCAAGGATCGAGACACAGTATCAAACTGGATCAAGAACTGAGCACAAAAGAAATGCTAGGCGAAATCGCTAGTAGGCTTATGATTGAGCACCGAACCTCATTTCATGTGCTCTTTAAATTCCCAATTCTTGGCACCCAAAACATGATTGCCAATTAGCAGGATGATCCTGAATCTTAAAAGGGCCAGTGCAGCTATCCCTTCTCCAGGGAGTTAGAGCGTCTAAAACCTGGAAGCTGGGGTGCTTGAGTGCATGTCGTAACTTGCTATCGCACCATTCACCTCTCTGGCTATGCCCTTCTTACCAAATACACAATCAGGTTTGAACTGAATTTTGAAATGAGGCCTTGTGCACCTTTCTCTAAGTCATGAATAGGCACTAGGATGTAGTGAGGTTGGCTCCTGGTGGTAAAACTAACTACCATCTTCAGCCTAATAAACAAGAAACAACATTTCACCACTCCCTGACTCTCAAGATAATTTCATGCCCGTCATCTCTGCTCTGTTTTCTGTCTCTGCGCCAACTTTGTGTCTTTGTTTCGAGGACATTTCATCTCATGTTCTCAATATTTATTGTTTATTTATTTAGTATTGTCATTCCTTTCTTTTTGTATTTGCACAGTTTGGTCTCTTTTGTACACTGGCTGTCCGCCCTGTTGGTGCAGCCTTTCATTAATTCTATTGTTATTGGAGTTATCCAGAATGCCCACAAGAAAACAAATAAATGGTGACATATATGTACTTTGATAATAAATTTACTTTGTACTTTTGTACTTTGTAACTCCACTATCTTTTTTTCTCTGTCCCCCAGACAACTTTGTACAAATGTAAAGTTCAGAGGTGAAGAATGATATGACAGGACCCTTTCCTAGACTATTTTAGTCCTTTGTAGAAAAACCTGAAATTGGTCAAAATGAAATCTAGAACATATTCAGATGTTTTATATCAGGAGAAAGGTGCTGAACGAGGACCTGCAAGGTTCCCCATGGAGCAGGTTTCCTTGTACAGAGCTTCTGCCTCTTTTCAATGCAGTAATGTGATTTCAGACATTCTCCATGATAGTCAGAGAGGTGCACCAGAACTATCGTAATGAAGAAAGCATCTGCAAAGGAGAAGACGACTACCTACACACCCAGAACTCTCTCCACTCCTCAACTAACTTCCAGGTGCAACAACTATGCAAAGTCAAGGAGGCTGGATGCTGGCTGCACATCCCCACACCCCTCTCCGTCCTGTCACAGCTCTTTCTGTGATCCTCTCACACAGGGCATGAACAGTTCTCAGGAATGGGTCAATGTTGTACGCTGTAAATCGTAAACATGAGAAAGTCTGCAGATGCTGGAAATCAAAAGCAACACACATAAAAATGCTGGAAGAACTCAGCAGGTCAGGCAGCACCTATGGAAATGAATTAACAGTCGATGTCTCGGCCCGAAATGTCAACTGTTTATTCATTTCCATAGATGCTGCCTGACCTGCTGAGTTCCTCCAACATTTTATGTGTGTTACAATTTTGTAAGCTGTACCTGTCGTGCAATATGCTCCTACTTTGACAGAGATTGTTCATTGCCAATTTCTGCTTGGAGATTTTTTCACCTTGTGTTGCGTGACATAAAAAATGTCACCCTCATGAGTGCGGATTGAGACCCTAAATGTCCAATCCCTTTTTTATTGTCTCATGATTTTGCCCAGAAATGAATAACCTGAGAAACTATATTTTGCACAATATTGTGTCTTTTTAAAGCACTAAGTCATCCGATATTTTAAACCTCTCAAGTGACAATCACAGTCTTCCCTCAGTCAACCTTAACAGGCAACGATTAACAGGACATTAATCTAATTATACTTGTGGGAATATGATCACAGAAAAACATCAAATGAAGCAGAAGAACTTTTATGTGGGACGCCCTGAGGACACAATGAATGCAAATTTTTTCTTATTTGCAGTTGTAAATTAATCTCGCCGCATCAAAACTTTGCAGGACTGAGTCAGGCTGTTCTCCCACTCTGCTGTGAGTCAAGCGATGTCCTTAGTGAAACATCGCACAGTGATCTGGGCTGCCTTGAAGTGTAAAAGAAGTTGCAAAAATGCAAGTCAAATTTCTGTAGCCATGTTTCAGCAGCTCCTGTTTGACGATTTTGCTGCAATTCAACATGATTCGAAGTGCAAAGCAATTTCACCCTCCAGTGTTAGACCAGAGCTATTACATCCAAGGGATGTGAGTAAAACAATTATTAAGTACCCGTGATGGGGACTCATCTTTGCAAAAAACACAATATTAGAACAAAGGTATATTGCATTCCACTTCTTGACCTTGGTTCACCTGACTTCAATACAACTCAGTTTGGAAAGCAGCAATCAATGCATATGTGCTGCAATTTACTATAAATATACAGTACTGTTGCACATTCTGGAGTTAGATAATACAACAAATATTAATTTTAACAGCAGTAATTCTTTAGACATGAACTTGGAGTGTAGATTAAATTTAAAAAGAAGCCCAGAATAGTAGTTTTCCTGGAGCTGTGGACACCATTTGCTTGAAAACCAGACAATTCTGATTAACATTCATTTTGGGTGTCTGGAGTGTGGGTGCAAAGAAAGGGGTGTGTGAAAACCATATGTGATTCAAAGGAAGTATTGTAGATACATTGTAACTAGAGAACTATCCTGCTGTTACCTTTGATCTTCAACATATAAGATGTAATGTACTATCGGGCCGAAGAGGCCTCTTCCTCCAAGAGTGTCTAATTTGTTGAATAAAACACTTCTGTATCCACTAGCTTCAATGTCTCTCCAGTAACTTTGTTCTGTTACAACACAGTGCAAAAGTCTAACACACATATATGAAGCTAGTATGCCCAAGACTGCCATAATTGCATGCATTGCACTATACTACTGCCACAAGAAAACTTCATGACACATCTGAGTAATGACAAGCCTGATTCTGGACTGATTCTCAGTCTATTGTGGACTGACAGTGGGAAGAGGACAGGGAGAGGGGAATCACGGTTGCAAAAAGGGGAAGGGAGAGGGGAGGGAGTGAGAAACACCAGAGAGACATTCTGTAATGATCAATAAGCCGGTTGTTTCAAATCAAATTATCTTGCCTGGTGTCTCAGAGCTGAGTGTGTTTGCATTCACACCACACCGCCCCCCACCCAGCCACTCCTTCTCTGCCAGCTGTCCCACACCCCTCTCGTGGTGCTCCACCCTTACCATTCCCAAGGTCCTGTGCTCCCACCAGATTTACAAATTCACTCACCGGTCCATGTTGACAAATGCAGTAGTGTGTAAAATTCTTAGGCACCCTAGCTATATCTATACGTGTCAGAGACCATACTGTACCTGCCTCTACCACCCCCACCCCAGCAGTCCTGAGGCTCCTGTACCTCTTCCTGATGGCAAACGGTAATGATGGTATGGTCGTCATTAGCATAGATTGTAAATTGGTATGGTTCCTTATTACCATAAATTGTAAATAGTAGAGGTCACAACACTGTGACTCCTAGGTACCTACCGTCTGTCATTTGAAAATGATCTATTTTCCCTGAGCCTCTGGTTTTTCTTAGTTAGATACTCACTTTCCAAAGCCAATATAAACTATCCCAAACCCTGTGCACTCCTGTTTAATTTTCTTTTATGTGGATCTTTATCAAGTGCCATCATCATCCATCACCAGGGGCCCACACCACCCAGGACATGCTCTCTTCTCACTACTGCCATCAGGAAGAAGACACAGGAATCTCAGAGCTCAGAACTCACACCACCAGGTTCAGGAACAGTCACTATCCCTCAACCATCAGCTCTTGAACCAAAGGGGATAACTTCCCTCAACTTCACTCTCATCATCATTGAAATGTTCCCGCAACCAATGGATTTGCTTTCAAGGACTTTTCATTTCACATGCTCAATATTTATTGCTTATTTATTAATTATTATTTTTATTATTTCTTTCTTTTTGTACCTGCACAGTTTGTTCTCTTCTGCACCTTGGTTGAACAGTTTTCCTTTGATTCTGTTACGGTTACTATTCTACAGATTCTTTGATTATGCCCACAAGAAAATGAATCTCATGATTGTATTTGGTGACATATATGTACTTTGATAATAAATTTACTTTGAAATACCTCCAAAAGTCTTAATACTCCTAATCCACTCTCTCCCCTTTAATCACCCTTCTTTAACATTCTTAAAGAACTCCAGCAAATTTGTTAAACATGATACCCCTTTCATAAAACTATTAATTTTGATTGATTGCCCTACTATTTCAAAATATTGCCTTTTTAGTGAGGGATTTCAGGGTTTTTTTTCAAATTACAGACTTTAGGCTAACTTGCCTGTACTTCCTTGCTTTGTCTTCCTGCTTTCTTGAAGAATGATGTTATATTTTTCGGGAGTCTCTTCAGAATCCGGCAAGTTAATGAAGCAATGGCATCCACCACCTCCTCACCTACTTCTTTCAAGATGCAAAGTTGCAGGATATCTTATCCAGGAGGTTAGCCTCACCAATTTGCACCATGCTTTCTCTCTGCTTTAAAGTGTGCTTAAGTTCATCCCTCCCTATAAACCCTGTGTTATCTGTTATTTTGGGGATGATTATGGTCTGTCCACTAGGAAGGCCAGACCAAAATATTTATTAATAACTTCTCGAATCTCCATTATTAATTCCTCCAGCCTCTTCTTTCGAGGCACCAATGCCTAGTTTAGCTATACACTTTTTATGCATTTTTGGAAGCACATGCAGTCTGTTTTTCCTTCTTCACTTTGTTTTGAATAATTCTTCGATGGCTTCTAAATATTTTCCAATCTAGTGACCTACTAGTAGCTTTGTATGCCTTTTATTTCAGCGTGACACCATCCTTAACTTCCTCAGCTATCCCCAGATGTTATATCATTCACATATAACCATATAACCATATAACAATCACAGCACGGAAACAGGCCATTCTGGCCCTCCTAGTCCGTGCCGAACTCTTAATCTCACCTAGTCCCACCTACCCGCACTCAGCCCATAACCCTCCACTCCTTTCCTATCCATATACCTATCCAATTTTACCTTAAATGACACAACTGAACTGGCCTCTACTACTTCTACAGGAAGCTCATTCCACACAGCTATCACTCTCTGAGTAAAGAAATACCCCCTCGTGTTTCCCTTAAACTTTTGCCCCCTAACTCTCAAATCATGTCCTCTCGTTTGAATCTCCCCTACTCTCAATGGAAACAGCCTATTCACGTCAACTCTATCTATCCCTCTCAACATTTTAAATACCTCGATCAAATCCCCCCTCAACCTTCTACGCTCCAATGAATAGAGACCTAACTTGTTCAACCTTTCTCTGTAACTTAAGTGCTGAAACCCAGGTAACATCCTAGTAAATCGTCTCTGCACTCTCTCTAATTTATTGATATCTTTCCTATAATTCGGTGACCAGAACTGTACACAATATTCCAAATTTGGCCTTACCAATGCCTTGTACAATTTTAACATTACATCCCAACTTCTGTACTCAATGCTCTGATTTATAAAGGCCAGCGTTCCAAAAGCCTTCTTCACCACCCTATCTACATGAGACTCCACCTTCAGGGAACTATGCACTGTTATTCCTAGATCTCTCTGTTCCACTGCATTCCTCAATGCCCTACCATTTACCCTGTATGTTCTATTTGGATTATTCCTGCCAAAATGTAGAACCTCACACTTCTCAGCATTAAACTCCATCTGCCAACGTTCAGCCCATTCTTCTAACCGGCATAAATCTCCCTGCAAGCTTTGAAAACCCACCTCATTATCCACAACACCTCCTACCTTAGTATCATCAGCATACTTACTAATCCAATTTACCACCCCATCATCCAGATCATTTATGTATATTACAAACAACATTGGGCCCAAAACAGATCCCTGAGGCACCCCGCTAGTCACCGGCCTCCATCCCGATAAACAATTATCCACCACTACTCTCTGGCATCTCCCATCTAGCCACTGTTGAATCCATTTTATTACTCCAGCATTAATACCTAACGACTGAACCTTCTTAACTAACCTTCCATGTGGAACTTTGTCAAAGGCCTTGCTGAAGTCCATATAGACTACATCCACTGCCTTACCCTCGTCAACATTCCTCGTAACTACTTCAAAAAATTCAATAAGGTTTGTCAAACATGACCTTCCACGCACAAATCCATGCTGGCTACTCCTAATCAGATCCTGTCTATCCAGATAATTATAAATACTATCTCTAAGAATACTTTCCATTAATTTACCCACCACTGATGTCAAACTGACAGGTCTATAATTGCCAGGCTTACTTCTAGAACCCTTTTTAAACAATGGAACCACATGAGCAATACGCCAATCCTCCGGCACAATCCCTGTTTCTAATGACATCTGAAAGATCTCCGTCAGAGCTCCTGCTATCTCTACACAAACTTCCCTCAAGGTCCTGGGGAATATCCGGTCAGGACCCGGAGATTTATCCACTTTTAAATTTCTTAAAAGCGCCAGTACTTCCACCTCTTTAATTGTCATAGGTTCCATAACTTCCTTACTTGTTTCCCACACCTTACACCATTCAATATCCTTCTCCTTAGTGAATACCGAAGAGAAGAAATCGTTCAAAATC
The DNA here is from genome assembly GCF_048418815.1 of Hemitrygon akajei. Taxonomy (NCBI): domain Eukaryota; kingdom Metazoa; phylum Chordata; class Chondrichthyes; order Myliobatiformes; family Dasyatidae; genus Hemitrygon; species Hemitrygon akajei. The sequence goes on along the minus strand of NC_133155.1, from coordinate 4,629,628 downwards.
TCTCCCATCTCCCTCGGCTCCACACATAGCTGACCACCCTGATTCTCTAAGGGACCAATTTTATCCCTCACTATCCTCTTGCTTTTAATATAACTGTAGAAGCCTTTCGGATTTACTTCCACATGCAGTCTTTCTTTCTCACAAGAGTAAACCTCTGTTGGAATTTATAGAACATCATCTCTGTAACAGTAATTGTACCATTTTACCCTTTAATCTCTTTTCTGCATACATTTCAGTCAACTGTATCATTATACCATTCCAATTATCTTCACTGAAGTTTATGACACTAGTTTCTCATCCTTAACTTGAAGTTTTATTGGACAATAACCTTTATTTTCTAGGAAATCTTTCCTTATGAGATCAGCACATGAATATGCAGAGAATGGAGAGTTTGGGGGCATGTGCAGGCAGAAGAGATTAGTTTAATTGGGTCTTATTATCTTAATTAACTAACTACAACATCGAAAGCCAAAGGGGAAGCTCCTGTGCAGTACAGTTCTATGTTCTAGTAATTAATCCAACTTTTTGCATCATGCCAGATCTAAAAAATTTCAGCTATGTTGTTTGTTCGTCAAAGTATTGCTCTAAAAAACAATCCCAAATATACAGTCTGAGCTCACCCTCAAGGCCAATGTGAGTCATCACATCTATACGCTGATGAAAATTGCTTATGATTATTGCAAGATTTCTTACGTTCCCATTACCTCTCAATTTATTCCCTGTCCTGCAGCAAAAATTCATGTTATGGGCCCTAATAATACTTCATCAATAACTTCTTATCTCTACTGTTTCTTAAATCTGTCCAAACTGATTCTACATATTGAATTTTTGAGAAAATATCATTTCTCACCTATCCTTTATAGACAGAGCTACCAACAGCTCTTCAAAATGCTAATCAAGAACCACAAAGAAAGCATGGCAATATCTCTACTGGAGTCTGCAGAGATTCGGCATGATATCTAAAACTTTGATAGACTTCTGTAGATGTGTGATGGAGGGTGTATTGACTGCCTGCATCACAGTTTGGTGTGGAAACAGAAATGTCCTTGAATGGAAAATCCTATAAAAAGTAGTGAATCCAGCCCAGTCCCTCCCAACTATTGAGCATATTTACAGGAAAGCAGCACCCACTACCCAGGACATGCTCGCCTCTCACTGCTGCAAACAGGAAAAAGGTATAAGAGCCTCAGGACTCATACCACCTGGATCAGAAAGAGCTACTACCCCTCGACTATCAGGCTCTTGAACCAAAGGGGATAACTTCACTCAACTTCACTTGCCCCATCACTGAAATGTTCCCACAACCAATGTACAGACTCTCAAGGATTCTCCATCTCATGTTCTTAATATTTATTGTTTATTTATTACTTCTTCCTTTTGTAGTTGCAGTTTGTTGTCTTCTGCGGTCTGGTTAAATGCCCTAGTTGGGTGATATTTCATTGATTTTTTTATGGTTATTATTCTATAGATTTATTGAGTATGCCCACAAGAAGATGAATCTCAGGGTTTTATATAGTGACACATACGTATGTACTTGGATAATAAAACTTATTTTGAACTTTAATGTCTCTGTAAAAAGTTATTAAAGCATACTTGTTTATTTCTGTTTTTACCGTCAATTCACTTATCTTGTTATGAAGACAGATAAGACAGCTATAATTTGATAGTTACATTCTGATGAAATGCCACACTGTAGAAAGATGGATAGATAGATAGATAGATAGATAGATAGATACTTTATTGATCCCAAAGGGAATTACAGTGTCACAGTAGCATTACAAGTGCACAGATACACAAATGTTAGAAGAGAAATAAGAAAGAATAAAAGTTACTTAAAACAGTGTTTCAGGAGGGGTTATCACTTCCCCAGCTATAGGTTGACTCATTATGGAGCCTAATGGCCGAGAGTAAGAATGACCTCATATAGTGCTCTTTAGAGTAATGCAGTTGTATTAATCTATTACTAAAAATGCTCCTCTGTTCAGCCAAGGTGGCATGTAGAGGGCGAGAAACATTGTCCAGAATTGCCAAGATTTCTGTAGGTTCCTTTGTTTTACCACAGCCTCCAGAGTGTCCAGTTTGACTCCTATAACAGAGCCGGCCTTTCTAATCAGTTTATTGAGCCTGTTGGCATCACCTATGTTGATGCCATTGCCCTAGCACACCACCACATAGAAGATTGTACTGGTGACAACAACTGGTAGAACATGTGAAGGAGAGGCCTGCATACTCCAAAGGACCTCAGTCTCCTCAGGAAGTAGAGGCAACTCTGGCCCTTCCTGTACACAGCCTCTGTGTTGGTGCTCCACTCACGTCTGTAACCCAAGTGCACCCCCAGATACTTGTAGGTCTTCATCACCTCCACGTCCTCACCATCAATAGTAACAGGGAGCAGTGCAGGCTTAGTCTTCCTAGAGTCCATCACCATCTCCTTTGTCTTACTGATGTTGAGGTGCAGCTGATTCACCTTGCACCATTAGGGAGTGGTCCATTATTAAGGACAGCCCCCAGCACCCAGGGCATGCCCTTTTCTCACTGTTACCATCAGGTAGGAGGTACAGAAGCCTGAAGGCACGCACTCAGTGTGGTGAACTACATATACCTGTCTGGACACGCCCCCCCCCCGCTGACTGCCCCTGTGGCTCCTCCCACTGACCGTGGCTCCTCCCACTGACCGTGGCTCCTCCCACAGACCCCGGTATAAAGGCGATTGGGGCCTGAGCCCTGGTCTCAGTCTCCAGGATGTAGTATGGTGGTCAATTGCTGCTTGTTCTTTCTTCCAGCCAATAAAAGCCGATATCTCGCCTCACGTCTTGGAGAGTTATTGATGGTGCATCACTCAGCAATTCAGGAACAGCTTCTTCCTCTCTGCCATCTGATTCCTAAATGGACATTGAACCCTTGGACACTACCTCACTTTTTTTAATATACAATATTTCTGTTCTTGCACATTTTTAAATCTATTCAATATACGTAATTGATTTACTTGTTTATTTATTATTACGTTTTATTTTTTTTCTCTCTCTGCTAGATTATGTATTGCATTAGACCATAAGACAAAGGAGCAGAAGCTGGCCATTCAGCCCATCGAGTCTGCTCCGCCATTTCATCATGAGCTGATCCAATCTCCCCTTTAGTCCCACTCCCCCACTTCTCACCATAACCTTTGATGCCCTGACTACTCAGACACCTATCAATCTCTGCCTTAAATACACCCAATGACTTGGCCTCCACTGCCGCCCGTGGCAACAAATTCCATAGATTCACCACCCTCTGGCTAAAAGAAAAATTTTCGCATCTCTGTTCTGAATGGGCGCCCTGCAATCCTCAGGTCATGTCCTCTCGTACTAGACTCCCCCACCATGGGAAACAACTTTGCCACATCCACTCTGTCCATGCCTTTCAGCATTGAACCGCTGCTGCTAGGTTAACAAATTTCACGTCACATGCCAGTGATAATAAACCTGATTCTGAGTTGACGAAGTCCTCCACCAGGGCCCTGTATTCATCCTCCCATCCTCTCTTTACACATCCAACTATTGCTGAGTCATCAGGGAATTCCTGCGGATGACATGACTCGGCGTTGTGTCTGAAGTCCGAGGTATACAGGGTAAACAGGAAGGGGCCCGATACAGTCCCGTAGGGCCCCAGTGCAGCTTATGGCCGTGTCCGACACACAGGTCTGAAGCCGCACAAACTGTGATCTGCCAGTCCCTTACCCAGGATATAATGGAAGTGCCAACCTGCACTGAACGGAGCTTTTCCTCAGCTAAAAGGCTTCTATGGTATTGAAGGCACTTGAGAAATCAAAAGACATGATCCTCACAGTGCTCTCCTGCTTATCCATACAGGACTAGCTCCGTTCAGCAGGTAGATGACAGCATCATTGACTCCCATACGCTCCCAGTAGACAAATTGCAGGGGATCGAGGGCTGATCCGACCAGGGGTCAGAGGTGAGCCAGGACCAGCCTGTAGGGTTTTCATGGTGCGAGAGGTCAGGGCCACTGGACAGTAGTCACTCAAGGCTTTCAGTTAGCCCTTCTCAGGTACAGACACCACACATGATGTTTTACACACAGTCAGGACCCTTTCCAGGCTGAGACTCAGATTTAAAATGTGCTGCAGAACTCCACACAGCTGCTTAACACATTCCTTCAAAACATTAAGGTTCACACCATCCGATCCCAAAGCTTTGCAGTGTCCGAGTTTCCCGGGAGCCCTTCTGTGGTGACTACATATACCTGTCTGGACACGCCCCCCCTTTGGAGGGGGAGTGTGGTGACTACATATACCTGTCTGGACACGCCCCCCCCCTGTGGAGGGGGAGTGTGGTGACTACATATACCTGTCTGGACACGCCCCCCCTTTGGAGGGGGAGTGTGGTAACTACATATACCTGTCTGGACACGCCCCCCCCCCCCTTTGGAGGGGGAGTGTGGTGACTACATATACCTGTCTGGACACGCCCCCCCCCTTTGGAGGGGGAGTGTGGTGACTACATATACCTGTCTGGACACGCCCCCCCCTTTGGAGGGGGAGTGTGGTGACTACATATACCTGTCTGGACACGCCCCCCCCTTTGGAGGGGGAGTGTGGTGACTACATATACCTGTCTGGACACGCCCCCCCCCCTTTGGAGGGGGAGTGTGGTGACTACATATACCTGTCTGGACACGCCCCCCCCCTTTGGAGGGGGAGTGTGGTGACTACATATACCTGTCTGGACACGCCCCCCCCCTTTGGAGGGGGAGTGTGGTGACTACATATACCTGTCTGGACACGCCCCCCCCTTTGGAGGGGGAGTGTGGTGACTACATATACCTGTCTGGACACGCCCCCCCCCTTTGGAGGGGGAGTGTGGTGACTACATATACCTGTCTGGACACGCCCCCCCCCTTTGGAGGGGGAGTGTGGTGACTACATATACCTGTCTGGACACGCCCCCCCCCCCCTTTGGAGGGGGAGTGTGGTGACTACATATACCTGTCTGGACACGCCCCCCCCCTTTGGAGGGGGAGTGTGGTGACTACATATACCTGTCTGGACACGCCCCCCCCCTTTGGAGGGGGAGTGTGGTGACTACATATACCTGTCTGGACACGCCCCCCCCCCCCTTTGGAGGGGGAGTGTGGTGACTACATATACCTGTCTGGACACGCCCCCCCCCTTTGGAGGGGGAGTGTGGTGACTACATATACCTGTCTGGACACGCCCCCCCCTTTGGAGGGGGAGTGTGGTGACTACATATACCTGTCTGGACACGCCCCCCCCTTTGGAGGGGGAGTGTGGTGACTACATATACCTGTCTGGACACGCCCCCCCCTTTGGAGGGGGAGTGTGGTGACTACATATACCTGTCTGGACACGCCCCCCCCTTTGGAGGGGGAGTGTGGTGACTACATATACCTGTCTGGACACGCCCCCCCCTTTGGAGGGGGAGTGTGGTGACTACATATACCTGTCTGGACACGCCCCCCCCCTTTGGAGGGGGAGTGTGGTGACTACATATACCTGTCTGGACACGCCCCCCCCCCCTTTGGAGGGGGAGTGTGGTGACTACATATACCTGTCTGGACACGCCCCCCCCCTTTGGAGGGGGAGTGTGGTGACTACATATACCTGTCTGGACACGCCCCCCCCCTTTGGAGGGGGAGTGTGGTGACTACATATACCTGTCTGGACACGCCCCTCCCTTTGGAGGGGGAGTGTGGTGACTACATATACCTGTCTGGACACGCCCCCCCCCTTTGGAGGGGGAGTGTGGTGACTACATATACCTGTCTGGACACGCCCCCCCCCTTTGGAGGGGGAGTGTGGTGACTACATATACCTGTCTGGACACGCCCCCCCCTTTGGAGGGGGAGTGTGGTGACTACATATACCTGTCTGGACACGCCCCTCCCTTTGGAGGGGGAGTGTGGTGACTACATATACCTGTCTGGACACGCCCCTCCCTTTGGAGGGGGAGTGTGGTGACTACATATACCTGTCTGGACACGCCCCTCCCTTTGGAGGGGGAGTGTGGTGACTACATATACCTGTCTGGACACGCCCCTCCCTTTGGAGGGGGAGTGTGGTGACTACATATACCTGTCTGGACACGCCCCCCCCCTTTGGAGGGGGAGTGTGGTGACTACATATACCTGTCTGGACACGCCCCCCCCCTTTGGAGGGGGAGTGTGGTGACTACATATACCTGTCTGGACACGCCCCCCCCTTTGGAGGGGGAGTGTGGTGACTACATATACCTGTCTGGACACGCCCCCCCCTTTGGAGGGGGAGTGTGGTGACTACATATACCTGTCTGGACACGCCCCTCCCTTTGGAGGGGGAGTGTGGTGACTACATATACCTGTCTGGACACGCCCCTCCCTTTGGAGGGGGAGTGTGGTGACTACATATACCTGTCTGGACACGCCCCCCCCCTTTGGAGGGGGAGTGTGGTGACTACATATACCTGTCTGGACACGCCCCCCCCCTTTGGAGGGGGAGTGTGGTGACTACATATACCTGTCTGGACACGCCCCCCCCTTTGGAGGGGGAGTGTGGTGACTACATATACCTGTCTGGACACGCCCCCCCCCTTTGGAGGGGGAGTGTGGTGACTACATATACCTGTCTGGACACGCCCCCCCCCTTTGGAGGGGGAGTGTGGTGACTACATATACCTGTCTGGACACGCCCCTCCCTTTGGAGGGGGAGTGTGGTGACTACATATACCTGTCTGGACACGCCCCTCCCTTTGGAGGGGGAGTGTGGTGACTACATATACCTGTCTGGACACGCCCCCCCCCTTTGGAGGGGGAGTGTGGTGACTACATATACCTGTCTGGACACGCCCCCCCCCCTTTGGAGGGGGAGTGTGGTGACTACATATACCTGTCTGGACACGCCCCCCCCTTTGGAGGGGGAGTGTGGTGACTACATATACCTGTCTGGACACGCCCCTCCCTTTGGAGGGGGAGTGTGGTGACTACATATACCTGTCTGGACACGCCCCCCCCCTTTGGAGGGGGAGTGTGGTGACTACATATACCTGTCTGGACACGCCCCCCCCTTTGGAGGGGGAGTGTGGTGACTACATATACCTGTCTGGACACGCCCCCCCCTTTGGAGGGGGAGTGTGGTGACTACATATACCTGTCTGGACACGCCCCCCCCCCCTTTGGAGGGGGAGTGTGGTGACTACATATACCTGTCTGGACACGCCCCCCCCTTTGGAGGGGGAGTGTGGTGACTACATATACCTGTCTGGACACGCCCCCCCCCTTTGGAGGGGGAGTGTGGTGACTACATATACCTGTCTGGACACGCCCCCCCCCCCCTTTGGAGGGGGAGTGTGGTGACTACATATACCTGTCTGGACACGCCCCCCCCCCCTTTGGAGGGGGAGTGTGGTGACTACATATACCTGTCTGGACACGCCCCCCCCCCCTTTGGAGGGGGAGTGTGGTGACTACATATACCTGTCTGGACACGCCCCCCCCTTTGGAGGGGGAGTGTGGTGACTACATATACCTGTCTGGACACGCCCCCCCCTTTGGAGGGGGAGTGTGGTGACTACATATACCTGTCTGGACACGCCCCCCCCCTTTGGAGGGGGAGTGTGGTGACTACATATACCTGTCTGGACACGCCCCCCCCTTTGGAGGGGGAGTGTGGTGACTACATATACCTGTCTGGACACGCCCCCCCCTTTGGAGGGGGAGTGTGGTGACTACATATACCTGTCTGGACACGCCCTCCCTTTGGAGGGGGAGTGTGGTGACTACATATACCTGTCTGGACACGCCCCCCCCTTTGGAGGGGGAGTGTGGTGACTACATATACCTGTCTGGACACGCCCTCCCTTTGGAGGGGGAGTGTGGTGACTACATATACCTGTCTGGACACGCCCCCCCCTTTGGAGGGGGAGTGTGGTGACTACATATACCTGTCTGGACACGCCCCCCCCCCCTTTGGAGGGGGAGTGTGGTGACTACATATACCTGTCTGGACACGCCCCCCCCCCCTTTGGAGGGGGAGTGTGGTGACTACATATACCTGTCTGGACACGCCCCCCCCCCCTTTGGAGGGGGAGTGTGGTGACTACATATACCTGTCTGGACACGCCCCCCCCTTTGGAGGGGGAGTGTGGTGACTACATATACCTGTCTGGACACGCCCCTCCCTTTGGAGGGGGAGTGTGGTGACTACATATACCTGTCTGGACACGCCCCCCCCTTTGGAGGGGGAGTGTGGTAACTACATATACCTGTCTGGACACGCCCCTCCCTTTGGAGGGGGAGTGTGGTAACTACATATACCTGTCTGGACACGCCCCCCCCCCCCACTGACTGCTCCTGTGGCTCCTCCCACAGACCCCGGTATAAAGGCGATTGGAGGCACTGCTCCTCCCTCAGTCTCCAGGATGTTGTGTGATGGTCACTTGCTGCTTGTGCTTTCTTCCAGCCAATAAAAGCCTAACTTAACCCGCGTCTCAGCGTTATTGATGGTGCATCAATTTTATCGGCTGGAAGAAAGCATTTTACATCTGGAAAAATTGGACATTGATCCTCAAGACTCAGAAGCAGCTCTTGCCTTTGAACTCTGGCTTGCATGCTTCCAATCATACTTGGAACAGATTCCAGTGACTGAGCCCGCTATTATGCACAGAATCCTCCTTTCGAGGGTCACCCCAAAAGTTTACTCCCTTATCAGGGACCTGCCGACCTACCAAGGGGCACTGGACGCCCTCAAAAGACAGTACCTGCGGCCGGTGAACACCGTCTACGCAAGACATGGCCCGCCCCCTGGTCAAGCAGGCCAGTAGCATTCTTTTCTCGTACCCTTCAAGGCTCTGAAATCCAGCACTCCGCGGTGGAGAAAGAAGCCCAGGCCATAGTGGAAGCTATTAGGCACTGGAGGCACTATCTCGCCAGCAAAAGGTTCATCTTGCTGACCGACCAGCGCTCAGTTGCGTTCATGTTCAGCAACCAACAGCGGGGCAAAATCAAAAATGATAAAATTTTGCGGTGGAGAATAGAACTCTCCACCTACAACTATGACATCCTGTACCGGCCTGGAAGGCTCAATGAGCCCCCTGATGCCCTATCCCAGGGAGCGTGTGCCAGCGCGCAGCTCGACCAGCTATACGCCCTCCATGCAGATCTTTGCCACCCGGGGGTCACCCGATTTTACCATTTTGTGAAAGCCCGGAACCTGCCATACTCCCTTGAGGACATCAGGACGATGACCAGGGACTGCCAAGTCTGCGCTGAGTGCAAACCGCACTTCTACCGTCCTGAAAAGGCGCAACTTATCAAGGCCACCCGCCCCTTTGAGCGACTGAGTGTCAATTTTAAGGGCCCCCTTCCCTCCACCGACTGCAATGTCTACTTTCTCAACATTATCAACGAGTACTCGCGATTCCCCTTTGCCATCCCCTGCCCCGACACCACTACCACGTCCGTCATAAAAGCCCTGTGCCAGCTCTTCACTCTGTTCGGATATCCCTGCTATATCCACAGTGATAGAGGGTCCTCCTTTATGAGTGACGAGCTGTGCCAGTACCTGCTGGCTAGGGGTATTGCTACTAGTGGGACCACAAGTTATAATCCCCGGGGGAATGGACAGGTGGAGAGGGAGAATGCCACAGTGTGGAAGGCCACACTCCTAGCCCTTAAGTCAAAGGGGTTGCCGGTCTCTCGATGGCAGGAGGTCCTCCCTGAGGCACTCCACTCTATCCGCTCCCTGTTATGTACGTCCACCAATGCCACCCCTCACAAGCGCCTATTCTCTTTTCCCAGGAAGTCTGCCACTGGGACCACCCTACCGGCTTGGCTGACGTTCCCAGGGCCAGTGCTGCTCCGGAAACATGTGAGGAGCAATAAATACTCCCCGATGGTCGAGAGGGTTCACCTACTTCATGCGAACCCCCAGTATGCTTACGTGGTCTTACGTGATGGGCGGGAGGACACGGTCTCCGTCCGCGACCTGGCACCTGCAGGAGCAGCAGACCACTACCCCGAACACTCCATGGTAACTATGAACCCTGTACCCGACGTGACACTGCGCACACTGAGCCCTACACAGACTCCTCACGACACTCCTATACCGGGCGTCTCGCACGCACATATACCAGGCGCCTCACACACACATGAGGGATCACTGACGCCTAGTGGGCTGACACCTCCAGTCAGGCCAGAACCAGCACAACCACTGTCTCTGGTGCAATCACCACTGGCAACTGTGCAATCACAGCCGGTGCTACGTAGATCGCAGCGACAGATTCGACCACCTGATAGACTTAACCTGTAAATATACTTGTGAGAAACTTCGCCCCATGGGGACTCTCTTTTAAAACAAAGGGGGGGTGAATGTGGTGAACTACATATACCTGTCTGGACACCGCCCCCCCCCCCCCCCCGCTGACTGCTCCTGTGGCTCCTCCCACAGACTCCGGTATAAAGGCGATTGGAGCCACAGACCCTTCCTCAGTCTCCAGGATGTTGTGTGATGGTCACTTGCTGCTTGTGCTTTCTTCCAGCCAATAAAAGCCTACCTTAACCCACGTCTCAGAGTTATTGATGGTGCATCACCTTCTCACCTGCTCAGTAGTTGTAGCAGATTGTGGCAGAGCAGACCTTTGAAGAACAGATTACAACATGTATTCCTGACCACAATACACTCGACAGAATGCCAATAGTGTTCATTAATCCATCAACTGTGCTGTTACCAAATCACGTCATGGAACCGCACGATACAGCAGAACTACAGTAAATTTGCTTATTACACACGATGACTAAATTAAGAGGGTAGTGGTTTGCTGCATTTTATTCGTACGCTTACCTCAACCACTTTCTGAGGTAACAAATTCCAGACAACTCAATGCTCTGACACTTTCCTTAAATCACTGTTGAGTTCAGTCACAATGATTGTGTGCTTATGGTCTTCGCTTTCAGCATTGTGCAAATCCTCTTCCTCTATCTAGTAGTAATATGATCATTCAAATCAATTATGATGTTCACAGACTCTGATGAGTCTCTTGTTAGACAAATCCTAAAATTAAACAAAAGTAAGGAAGTATCAGTGATGTTGGCAACTTGACAACATTTTTAAATAGGGATTAATATCATTATTTTGGGTGGAGATTTGAAAGTAACACAAATGCCCCTGTTGTACGCATTTTAAAAAGGTGATGTCTCAGAGAGGTGGCATCTATCGTTAAGGTCCCCCACCACCGAGGACACACTTTCCCTCACTGCTGCCATCAGGTAGGAGATACAGGAGCCTGAAGACACACACTCAATGTTTTACAAACAGCTTCTCCCCCTCCACCATCAGATTTCTGAGCAGGCAATGAACCCATGAACACAATCTCACTTATTTGCTCTCATTTTACAATAACTGTTAATTTAATTCTTTTATACAACTTATTGTAATTTATATTATATTTTTATCATGCCGCGAAACAACTAATTAAATGGCATATGTCAGTGATAACAAACCAGATTTTTTTTCGCATAGAGAGTGGTGGGTGCTTGGAATGGGCACCACAGTAGCATAGCAGTTAGCACAGGGTGTCAGAGTTCAGAGTTCATTTCTGACATCATCTGTAAGGAGTCTGTACGACCCCTCCATCGAAAATATGGGTTTCCTCCAGGTGCTCTGGTTTCTTCCCATAGTCCAAAAACATACCTGTTTGTAGATTAATTGGTCATTGTTAACTGTCCTGTGATTAGGCTAGGATTAAATTGGGGGTTGCTGGGTGGCACAACTTGAAGTGCTGTAAGGTCCAATTCCATGCTGTCCCTCAATAAATAGATAAATAAATAGGGACAGAGGTGGTGGTGGTGGAAGCAGATACGACAGAGGCATTTAGCAAGCTGTTACATATATACTGTACGTAAAGAATGAAAGCATATTTATCGCAGAGTAGGCCCTTCCAGCCCTTCCCAATTCAACCCTGGACCAGATGCAGGCAAAAGGGATTACTTCAATTAGATGTTATTAGCTTATAATGGGATATTGCAGACCTGGGTGGAGAAATGGGAGATGCAGTTCAATTCAGAAAAGTGCAAAGTGATTCACTTTGGAAGATCAAACTTGAAGGTAACCTACAATGTTGATGGGAGGTTCTCAGCCATGTGGAAGAACAAAAGACAAGACGTACAAAAGCTGGATGAACTCAGCAGGTCGGGCAGCATCCGTTGAAATGAGCAGTCAACATTTCGGGCCGAGTCCCTTCGTCAGGAAGAACAAAAGCATCTTGGTGTCCAAGTCCATCGATTCTTCAAAGTTGCTGTACAAGTTGATAAGGTGATTAAGAAGCATTGGCCTTCACTAGACAGGGGATTGAGTTCAAGAATCATGAGGAAATGCTGCAACTCTGTAAAACTCTGGTGAGACCACACTCAGAGTATTGTGCTCAGTCCTGGTCACCTCATTATAGGAAGTATGTGGAAGCTTTATAGAGGGTGCAGAGGAGATTTGCCAGGATTAAAGAACATGTCTCATGAGGAAAGGCTGAACGAGCTAGGACTTTTCTCTTTGGAGCGAAGGAGGATGAGCGGCAATTTGAAAGAGCTGTATACGATTACCAGAGCCATAGATAGACTGGAGAGGCAGCAGCCTTTTCCCTGATACCAATGGGCATCTGTTTAAAGTGATTGGAGGAAATATCAGAGGTAGGGTTTTTTTTACAGAGAGAATGTTTAATCCCTGGAATGCACTGCCAGTGGTGATGTTACAGGAAGATACAATTGGAACCTATTTAAGAGTCTCTTAAATGTATGTGGATGTAAGAAAAATGAAGAGTTATGGGGTGTGTCTGGGCAACAGGGTAGAAATATGCCTCTACCAAAGGAGGCGTAAGGCACCCCTTCCGTCCACTAGTCTGCAGGTCACTCTTGGGTAAGGTGTAGCACCTGCTTAGCCTCCAGTCATGGTCATGCAAAGCCATGTGAGCAGGTGGTGAATGGTCGTATGAGCAGCTGGTTTACATCACAAGTCCTGGTTATGCGACCACTGATGCCAGGCGGGCAATCTCTGAAGGGTATTGATAATGGCTGGGGTCACCCGTCTTGTAAAGACACTGCCCAGAAGAAGGCAATGGCGAATGACTTCTGTCGAGAAAAATATCAAGAACAATTATGGCCATGGACCATGATCGCCCATGTCATACAACATGGCACATGATGATGATGTCATATGACATGGCACATGATGATGATGATGCTGGGGTGTGTAAGAGGGAAGGGTTAGATTGAACACGGAGTACATTTTTATAGGCCAGCACCGCACAATGGACTGTGCTATACTGTCATTGTTCTATGTTCTTTTCTTTGCCCTGTGCCAATATTAACTGCAGGGGCTTAGCCTGGGATCTGACTCATGCAATCTCAGGCTCGACCATCACTCACGAAGGCCCAGGCAAGTGGCGACATGGGCTCAGAACTCTGGTTTGTCATAAAGAGAGATGTTATCCTTTGGCAGGGATATGATTAACCTATCTGCTCATCAGATGGGATGTTGTCTTCAAGCGCACCCTCCCCCTTGTGTGGGTCCAACTCCTCTCTGCTGGAATAGAACTGCACCTCCTACCCAGTCAGACCACTGATCAAGCTTGGAATCCTTTCTTTAACAGAGCTGATTGCCTTATCACCCTGGTTTCCCAAGGGGAGAAGCATCTGTAGGATGTCACAATGAGGAGATAAGTGCCTCAATGGCCTATTTTCCTGATGAGACAAACAGTTTGGGACCACGTTATGCCAGCTTTTGCAGAGGCATTGGTCCTTGCGATGAAGTCCACAATGAGTTCGTGAAGAGGACAGAAAGAAATCAAATCAGGATGATGTTTGAAAGAGGTTGGACCTGTGTTATCACTGGTTCACCGGCATATTTCACTGCGCAGTCACACACCAGCTGACAATGATCTGCTCTCCCTGGAAAGGACTGGGAAAAGCTGCAGAAAGTTGTAACCTCAGCCAGCTATATTACAGGCACTAACCTCCCTCGCATCCAGAGCCTCGAAAATGGCGGCATCCATCATTAAGGACCCCTATCACTCAGGACATGCCCTCTTCTCATTGCTACCATCAAGCAGGTACACATTCAACTGTTCAGGAACAGCTTCTTCTCCTTTGCCATCAGATTTCTGAATGGACAATGAGCCATGAACACTACTTTGGTGTATTTTTCATCTCTTTCTCCACTACTTATTTATTATATATACTTATTGTAATTTATAGTTTTTATTATGTTTTGCAATGTACTGCTGCCACAAAACAACAAATTTCATGACATTTGCCAATGATAAACCTAATTCTGATTGCCCTGACTGGTTTTTCAAGGTCTGGTAAGACTGCAGTGCACAGCGCCACCTGTTGGCTTTTCCACATAATGCATCTTTACACCTGCTCTCAGCATTGAGTATATCTGAGCACACTAATCTATGTTTCTCTGGGGGTCCCTGCGTCTGTGTGAGTCTGTATGTCTCTATGCCAACATAGATCAACGTGTGTCTCCCTTCATCTTCCTATATCTCCATGAAAGCAGACAGCAAGTCACAATCACTCTTATTTGAAGGCCAAGAATTCAAACCAGGACAACGCTTATGGTCCAACTAGGCAGCAGTGGTCAATGCTTCTGAGACAGTGGTACGTAACATCTCAAAGCACTGAAGAGGAACTATCAGAACTGCTCTTGCAAACCCTTGAAAAAGCAGTGACAAGATAAGCAGTTAGCGGAGATCAATCCCGGAGACTCTGAGGAGTCTCTGTACGTCCTCCCCGTGGAATGCGTGGTTTTTCTCTGGGTCCTCCAGCTTCTTCCCAAAGTCCAAAGACGCACCCGGTAGGTTAATTGGTCATTGCGATTAGGTTAGGATTAAATCGGGGTTATCGGGGTTGTGGGGCCGTGCAGCTCAAAGGGCCAGAAGGGCTGTATCTCAATAACTAAATAAACAAACAAACAAACTGGCCCCTATCAAATCTACACCTTCAGTGTTACCATAAGACCAGAAGTCATAGGAGAAAAATTTGACCATTCAGCCCATTGATCGTGGCTGACTTACTTTCCCCTGCTCCCACCTTCTCCCCATGAATTGAATGCCCTGACTAACTACATATTAACCTCTACTTTAAATGCTATATACCCAGTGACTTGGCCTCCACAATCGTCTGTGGAAATGAATTCCACAGATTCACCATCCTCTAGCTTCTCTTCCTAACTCATGGGCTCTGATTAGCTGGCCATGTCATTCATGTGCCTGACTCCTGGCTCCTGAAACAGACACTCTATTCCTCAATATGCACCATCACAAATTGGAGGAGAATCCTTTAGGGGTTTGTAGCATAAACGGTGGTAGGAGTTCCAGCCGCTGGTTTTTCCTTCCTGTGAACCTGCAGCCTTACAACGGCCTTACCAGCAATCTCAGAAACAGAGCGCGAGAGTAGAAGCAGGTCAAACCTCAATCCTAAGGAACCATCTGAGACACAGCAGAGATGGGCCACCAGGCAAGATAGACCTAGAGAATCCATTTGAGGATGTCTGGATCGATGTGTCCCTGTGTCTGCCTGACAGGTTTCTCTGTGCGGTGGGCTTGACCGTTCCTGCGAGTGTGTTACTGTGTCTGTGGATGAGCTGGTTTGGGCTTGAAGAGTCTGAGCATGCATGGGCCTCTGTATGTGAGTCAGTGTCTCCAGGCATGAAGGGTCTGTGCAATACCATGGTTCCAACTGTCCCACTATATTATTGAGAGTCACCATTCATACACGGGTCTGACTGTTCGTCACTTTATCCAGTCAGTTCCAATTCTATTTCCTTGTACATGTGTGTAGTTGTATGCATCTGCCTGTCAGTAAATGTATTCATTGTGTGTGTCTCTGTGTGTCCACATGTGTCTGTTTGTGTGACGCGTGTGTGAGCACGTGTCAGTTTTTGTGCCATGTATATCTGCGCACACACGTGTCTCTGTGTGTGCGCACAAGTGTGAGTGTATCTGCTTCAATTTTAAACAATACATCCTGTTTGTACAGGACATTTTCCCTGTAATTTCCAGTTTTCACTGCTCACTTCTTATTGACACCTTCTTGTGCTCTGCCAAAATGGTTTGACCTTTCAGAATCCCCTCAGATACCCAAACACTGTGCCCCATTTCAGAATCCCCTCAGATACCCACTGTGCCCACTTCAGAATCCCCTCGATACCCAAACACTGTGCCCCATTTTAGAATCCCCTCAGATACCCACTGTGCCCACTTCAGAATATCCTCAGATACCCAAACACTGTGCCCCATTTTAGAATCCCCTCAGATACCCACTGTGCCCACTTCAGAATCCCCTCAGATACCCACTGTGCCCCATTTTAGAATCCCCCCAGATACCCACTGTGCCCACTTCAGAATATCCTCAGATTCCCGAACACTGTACTAGTCTTTAGTGCATGTATTGAAATGCCAGGCTGCTAATAATGTTAAATAATGGTCAGAAACATGAGAAAATCTGTAGATGATGGAAGTCCAAAGCTACACGCTTCTCCCCTTCCTTTCCAGTCCTGATGGCTGAAAATGCCAACTGTTTACCTTTCCCATAGATGCAACTTGGCTTGCTCAGTTCCTCCAGCATTGTGTGTGTTTGTGTTATGTTAATGGTGTTGACTTTCATCCACCTCTAGCCCACTCTGCAAAACAACAATAACACTCACATAGTCTGTTCAATGTAACATTCCACAGCACTGCACCAATATTTTATCAGGACTTGCTTTATGGAGAGACAACGGGTTTTTTTCGTGGAGAGGTGACCTCACAGAGGTTTACAGGATCATGCGGGGGTCTAGATAGGGTAAATGATCACAATCTTTTCCCCAGAGAAAGGGAGTGGAAAACAAGAAAGCAAATGTCACAACTTATTTCCAACTTAGTAAATCAGCGCAGTACAAAAACAGACAGAAATCATGGATTCAATCCCTAGTCTGTATTAGATTAGCTGGTCATAACTGAAGCAACATTGGAGAGTGCAGGTGGCAGTGATGAAACTTGGCTGTCTTGGAACATTCCCAGGAGATGGGAGTTTAAAGATAAGAGGGCACGGATTAAGGTGACAGGAGGAAGATGTAAAGAGGATGTGAGGGTCCTCTTTTTGATACAGGGGGCAGTGGGTATATGAAACAAGCTGCCAGACATACCTGTAGGCATAGGTACAATCACAACACTTAATAGACATTTGGACAGGCACATGGGAAGGAAAGGTTCAGAGCAGGGATTCCAAACCTGGGTTTACGGATTCTTTGGTCCATGGCTGTGGAGGTCAAGTCAGTGGGTATACCTAAGGCAGAGCTTGACAGGTTCTTGATTGGTCAGGGCATGAAGGGATATAGGAAAAACGCAGGGGATTGGGACTGAGAGGGAAATAGATCAGCCATGATGAAAATGAAGAGCAGACTCGATGGGCCAAATGGCCTAATTCTGCTCCTATATCTAATGGTCTATCTTATCTTAAAAATGGTTGGGAGCCCCTGGTTTCGAGGGATGTGAGCCAGACACAGGCAAATAGGAAATGCTCAGCTAGGAAACTTGGTCAGCATGGACAAGTTGGGTCCAAAGGTCTTTTCGGTGCCTTATGTGCTCTACCATTAACAATGAGCCACAATGGGAACGGAAGTCCTTCACAGGTTGTGTAGCTCAGGTGGCTGAAGGTTGGGTTGAGCTGTTTTCCAATCATAGCAATTTACTGGGCAAGCAAAATGCCAAGATCACAGAGCCACTCGGCTCAATAATATGGAAGTATCACGATAGCCAATCTAAAACTTTCTCCAAGAGTCACTGACTCCCCCGCAGTGGGAGGATTTCCTGTGTCTGCCCCTCTGAAGCTGCAACCAGAAACAACCGACCTGAAGTCGGATGCTCTTCCCCCTCGGTCCTGTACCTAGCTCCCCCCTTGTCTTTGGACTTGGCTCCAACGTCCTGCTGTTATTATCAAAAGGGTCTTTGTACAGAAAGAGGGGAATCTACCAATGGGGAGATAACCCACAGAGATTTTGAATGAAGGCTACCCTCTTCATGGACTGGTCCTGCTGCCAGACTTGAGTGTAATTACTATCTTCTTTGATCGGAGAAGGAAGGGAACGTATTAGAGAAGGAGCAATTCGTTCTAATTAAATCTAGAACAGAGCTGATGGCTGAATGCAGAGATTGCATTGAAGCAAGGAGCATGCAGGCTGCTGATAAGCTGCTTCACTCTGGCAGCTCACGCAACGGAAATTAATGACAGTCAGTGCTCCAGTGGCAATCATGCAGTTCCTGCCACTAGCCAGCGTCCTTTGGGACACCCACAACGGTGACTCCCTCCCGTCGCACACCCCGATTCACTCTCCGACTCCAGGCGGTTCCGTGCGAGTGCGCTCTTCAACCAGCTCCTCCCCCGAATGGTGCACCCAATTACTAGGTGATGGGGAGCGGATCGTTCAGCACGCAACAGAAAAAGACTATAGTGGAGAAAGGCCGAGGAGAGGATGGGATGAGCAGGTAGGAGGAGAGAAAATGGAAGACTGAGATTGAGAATAGGAGAATGGGGGGGGGGGGGGGGGAGAGACAGAATAAGAAGAGTGAAAGAGAAAGAATGAAAGAGAGAGAATGAGAGAAGAGGGAGTGAAAATGTGTATTTAATATTTCAGTAATATTTGAGTAATCTTGTATATACAGTATAAATATATGATTAAGCTTTCTTGTTCATTTCAATAATTCATTATAGGTTATATGTATAAATACATGAATTGCATATGTCATCACATTACCTCATGATACGTGCGCACCTCACTTAAAGTAAACCAGAAGTTAGACTCAGTTTTTGGTCTCCCATGTCTTCCTTTGAAATAGTCTAATGTTTTGAAGTTACAAAACATAACAGAAAGAGAGAATGGAAGAGAGAGAATGAGAGAGAAGAGTGTGTTAGGCAAGAGAGAGGGGGAAAGAATGAGAGAGAGAGAGAGAGAGAGAGAGAATGAGAGAGAGAGAGAGAGAGAGAGAGAGAGAGAGAGAGAGAGAGAGAGAGAGAGAGAAGATAAAATGAGAAGACAGAGACACAGTAGATCAGCTCAACGATAACTGCCTTGCAGTGCCAGAGACCCTCCAGTGCAGGAGGTTTGCCCGCTTGGCCACAATTGGTCGAGTAATAAACAGACAGTAATCGTGGATTCAATCCCTAGTCTGTATTAGATTAGTTGGTCATAGTTCAAGCAACATTGGACAGTACTGCTGGCAGCAATGAAACTTGGCTGTCTTGAAGCATTCAAATCTTCATCCAACTTGTTTAAGAAGGTCACACTGAAGCAGTCTCGAAAGCTGTGAAGATTTGTCTCTGCATGTGCTGGGGATGGTGTCCCTCTGCTCATTAATAATGATAAGGCCAAAGGAAACTGCAGCTCACACTAAATCCAACTCTCAGTCACGCTTCACTTTTCTTGAAAATGGACACTGCATGACGTTGTTCTCTGTGCAGAGGAGACTTACTGGAATGTTGCCTGGGATTGACAGACTGGAGAAGCTGGGCCAGTTTTCCCTGGAACTGACCTTGACCAAGGATCTGAAAAGATGAAGAGGAAACTTGACTGAGGTAAATAAACCTATAAGAGACATAGACGGCACTGGTTATATCTGGCAAAGTGTCGTATGACATGGGCGATCATGGTCTTTCGATGACCATGATTATTCTTGAGAAATTTTCTACAGAAGTGGTTTACCATAGCCTCCTTCTTGGCAATGTCTTTACAAGACAAGTGACCCCAGTTACATTACCAATACTCTTCAGAGATCGTCTACCTGGTGTCTGTGGTCTCATAACCAGGACTTGTGATGTGCACCAGCTGCTCATATGACCATCCACCAGCTGCTCCCATGGCTTCACATGACCCTGATCAGGGGGCTAAGCAGGTGCAACACTTTGCCCAAGGGTGACCTGCAGGCTAGTGGAGGGAAGGAGCACCTTACACCTCCTTTGGCAGAGACGTATCTCCACCCTGCATTACAGGATCAAATAGGCCTCATCAGAAAGCAGAATCTCATGTCCTATCAGCAGCACAAGGACAGTAAAATAAAGGAATGGAAATATCCATCAGATCTACATCCCTCACTCACAGGGCATCTATTTCCAAGGTTCCCTTTTACTCAACCACATTCAATCAAGCCTCAAATTAAATGGTAATGAAATCTCTTAGAAAACATGCAGCCGAGATTCAGTCTGCTATTAGCGCACCTGGATCACGGAGTAACAAGGCACTCCGGAATAACGCTGCTAAAAACAAGCTCTACTGAAAGCAACAGCTGTGTTCGGACAATACCAGTAATTACGAGATTGCAGGGCCCACTGTAATTATGGAGTTGATTAAAGCCTACAAGTCACATAACTGCAAGGATGGCAGCTCTTAAAGGGTTGGTAACACCCCCGCCCGCCACCTCTCTCACACACAACTCCACCACAAATCCTGTCCCTGACGCAACAACAATCCATTTATCCGCTGACAGACGAGGGCTGCAACGCAGCCAAGGCACCAGAGAAGAGTCGCCCGCTCGGTTTTGGTTAGTAACTGTGTGATCCGAGGCAGTCACATGAGAGTGGAGAAAGGGTGTGAGCTTAATGTCTCGTCTGAAAGGCAGCAGCCCTGCAGCGTAGCACTGGAAGGAACCCTGCATTGCGTGGGACTCGAGCCTGTGGCCTTCAGCAATCTACAGGACCATGGCATCTCACACAGAACAGGTGAGAACCAGTTACACTAATGTGTGAGATTATACAGGTAAAGATACACCTTGATCACGTGGAGGGGCATTCCTTTTATTATTTTACTTAGATACAGTGTGGAAATAGCTCTTCTGACCCGAGCTAAGCCAACCAACAACTCCCCTGATTTAATCCTAGCCTAACCATGGGACTAAACAATTTATAATGACCAACTAACCTACCAACCGGTAGATCTTTGGACTGTGGGAGGAAACCCACAAGGTCACGAGGAGAACGTACAAGCTCCTCACAGCTTGTATTTGAACCCGGGGTGCCTAACCTGCAAAGCGTTGTGCTAACAACTACGTTAGCCTGCCGCCCTAGGAGCGGATAGCTCTCACTGGAACAGCTAGAATTCATTAGTCACTTTGCTAAACCATTTCAAAGGGCAGACTGAATTAGGTTACCAACTTTACACCTTCATTTTATTCAGAGGTACGGTATGGAACAGGCCATTTTGGCTGACCAGGACACGCCACCCAGCTAGACACCGAACGCAGGACGATTTACAATTGCCCCGTACATGCCCTGTTCTCATTGCTACCATCAGGAAGGAGGTTCAGGAGCCTAAAGGCATACACTCAGTGTTTCAGGAGGAGCAGCTTCCCCTCTGCTATCTAATTTCTGAATGGACATTGAACCCGTGAACACTACCTCACTACTTGTTTTCTCTTTTGCACTATTTATTTAATTTAACTTTTTTTTTGTAACTTATGTTTTTATTATTGAAGTTCATCATCAAACAAACATTTCCATAAGATGTATTTCAGACATTGTACATATATATCATATAATCATATATATCACAAATCTCCACAAAGTATTTATCTGAGGTATACACTTATAGAAAAGAGTGGAAAGAAAAAACAAGCAAAAGGAAAAAACTATGTACAAGTAGGGAGTGATTTTTTTTTTACAACATATTCATTGATTTGGGAGAATAAAATCAGGCCTATGAGGCATTATGTAGTTAAACCATTTTTCTCAGTATGAATCCAATTGTTCCAGCTTATGATTAACAGATGCTGTTATCTTCTCCGTTTTGTAAATGTCCATTGTAATTTCCATCCATGCATTTAAAGTTGGGCTCTCCTGTGATAACCATTTCCTAGTAAGAGTCTTTTTACCAGCCACCAACAGTTTTTAACTTTTTAAATATATATACATACCCTTAGTGTAATTTACAGCTTGTATTGTCATGTATTGCAATTACTGCTGCTGCATAACAACAGATTTCATGACATATGCCAGTGATACTAAACCTGATTCTGACCATAACTTACCCACTGATAGGCCTTTAGACGATGGGTGCAAACTTGTTTATGGAGGTTGCTGGAGTTGAACTCCAAACTCGGACACCCTGAGCTGTAATAGCATTGCACCCACTGCTATGCTACTGTAGCGCCCCAATGGGATATTAATAAGCCAGATAAAACTTTAGAACTTTCCTCCTGCTCGTGATCACCATTCCGTTTAGCTGCTCCTTAATTCCAAATTAATTATCTGAATTTAATCTTTCAAACTGGTGTGGTGGGATTTGAACTAAACTTATTAGATATTGAATTATTAGTCCAGGAGCAATTGCTATGCCGCTTCACCCCACAACACCAGAAAGATTATCCAAAGGACAACAAGCTTTTGAGAAGTTGTGTGCTTGAGGCTCTTTCGTTATTTCAGTCAGGTATCTGGGCCCCTAAGGTGCTCTGTGGTCATGTTTTACAACTGTAATCTCGCTGATAACAAGCTGGTTCACTGATGCCAATTCCTGACACCGGTGCCATGGGACGTCAGGAGTTTTAGCTACAAATGGGATCACTTTCTCGGAAGTTAAGTGGATAAGAACGAGATGTTCTCTTACCCTGAATGGCAGAAATTAGAGAATTCAGGTCAGATTTCCTGATCTGGATTAATGCTGCTGAGGGGTGGCGGGGGTGGGGGGGGTAACGATTTATTTATTGATTGATTGATTGGTTTATTGAAATACAACACAGCATAGGCCCTTCTGGCCCTTTGAGCCCCACTGCCCAGCAATCCCCCGATTTTGCCCTCACCTCATCAGTGTGTCATTGATTATTGTCCTAAAGACTTGAACGCCACACAATCTTTTCCCTAGGGGAGTGAGGTTGGTCAACTCGCCTAGACTTGATGAACGGAACACCGTCCATCTGCATCGAATGGCAAAATGAAGGGCCTGATGATAATAATGTCAACTATGTCATTGTAACATTTTCATAAAGTGCCATAGTATTCTCACCAAGGGCCTGGCTGAAATTTACCTCGATCCACGGCATTATTTATTTATTTAGAGATACGGCATTCGAGTCGCACCACCCAGCAACCCCCGACAGCCCATTGATTTAATCCTAACCTAATCATGGGACAGTTTACAATGACCAATTAACCTACCCGGTACACCCTTGGACTGTGGGCAGAAACTGGATCACCCGGAGAAATCCCATACATTCCACAGGGAGGTCGTACAGACTCCTTACAGCCGACTCCAGGATTGAGCCTTGAACTTCCAACGCCCCGAGCTGTATCGGCGTCGCACTAACCACTAAGCTACTGAGGCTCCCCATGTGCTGATGTGGCATATCTGACAAACCATCATTGATCATCTAGGCATCATCATATTATATTTGTGGACTCTTTATTGGCTTCATTTGGGATGGCCTGCGATTGTGAAGAAATGCAAAATGTGGAGTGGATTGAGGTTGGAGGGAGAGGATGCAGTTAACAATTAATTTTACTCTCAACATTTGATACAAATGCCCTTTCTAGTAGATGTCACTGGTTAGTGCAGATAAAGAGCCTCAGCTTGAACCATGTGGCCTTGTGAATGAGTGGGTCACCAGCTATGGAGAGCACCATTCCCATCCCCTCCGGAGCCCATGCCGCATCTTGAAGGTAGTCACCCAGCACCCTCCAATACTATCCTTCCAACCCCCACTGCACACACATTTCCATAAGATATAGGAGCAGAATTCAGCCATTTGGCCCACTGAGCATGCTCCGCCATTTCATTCCGGTGGATCCATTTTCCTCCTCAGCCCCACTCTCCTGCCTTCTCCCCGTATTCCCTCATTCCCTGACTAATCAAGAATCTATCAACCTCTGCCTTAAATATACGTAAAGACTTGGTCTCCACAGCTGCCTGTGGCAAAGATGCACCACTCTTTGACTAAAGAAATTCCTCCTCATCTCCATTCTAAAGGAATGCCCCTCTATTCTAAGACTGTGTCCTCTGGTCTTAACTTCTACCCCTCCCCCCCCCCATAGGAAACATCCACTCTATCGAGGCCTTTCAACATTCGATAGGTTTCGATGAGGTCACCTCTCATTCTTCTGCATTCCATAATCTCTTTACACTCGTCACTAACGTAACCTGAATTTATTAACTAAATCTGAAAAGCCAATGCACAAATAAATTAAATAATGTATAAGTTCAGCCTGTTGTAACTATTTCCCTCAAGTGGCAGTGCTGCCTACAAGTCGGGTTTTGATTGCAACATGACAGAGGAGCGGTGGGAGCAAAGGGTTTGAGGTGGGTATTGGGGTGAGGGAGAGAGGAACGGGGGAGGGGGACACAGGGGAGGAATGATAATGAAGCCATTTACTGACTGAAGGTGTGGTAGATAGCATTTCTGTAATGCCACTCAAAGGGAGGAAAGAAATTAGACTCACGGCAAATGAAGCTCAAGGCTGCAGTTTCGTGGAAAGAAAAGCAGACAAATACAAATCATTCATCAAGGTAACAGGTAAGACGGGAAAATTAGAGGCTGCCATTTATAAATTATTGTTTTATTTCAGAAGTATATTTTATTCATGATATACACCGAAAATATCATTGTTATTCATCTTCACATTCATTTTTGCATTAATTCAGTACATGCTCTTACAATGCACCAGTGTCACTCAAGTTTCCTCCCAAAATAATATGCCCAGGGACTGTTTGGGAGATGGTTACACAGGACCCTAGACTGTGGAACTTCCCCTCAAAGCTGTTGTGATGGCTGTACTGAGGGGTGGCATGTTCCTCAGTGCGTACCACTGCCCTCGGGAAAGTGCCAGCCTCCAGTTTTCACTCACAGATGTCTCCTTGTGATGATATTTAGTTGAACTTTAGAAGTAAAACCCCTTTCTGATGCTTCCTACTAAATCTCCTCAAAACCACCACAAGATGGTGAGAGTGCTCTGAAGACCAGCCTCGTCTGCCTGGAGAATCATAAAGAACGTTCAGCACCACCTGACATTCTAGTGTATATCCTTCCATTCTCTGACTCTAGTGCAACCCACAGCCCAACCAAAGAAAATGCATTTATATAGCAGCTTTCACAACCTCTGCGCATCCAAATACGAGGCTGCTTTTGAATTTAACCATGTGATTAAATCACGTGTCTAGGGGCGACTCGAGTAGCAGTACTCTCAAAGGATACATGTAAATATTTCCGTTTCAGCCTGATACAGCTACAAAGCACAACTGCTTCCAAGGTCAGTACAGTCAACAAAGATGTCTTAATGCGTTTAAATGAATTATCGCTGCTTAAAACTGATTGTGATCGGAAGGGCCCACGGAGGAAGTGCAGGCCTAGATCAGGATTACAAGTGTGTTTAAGGAGACAGGGTTTTAAACTCCCTATACCGACTATCTTGCTGGTGAACGTGCATTCTCTGGTGAACAAAATCGATGATCTCAGAGTCAGAAGGACATTAGGACCGTATGTGTCCTTTGTTTCACGGAATCCTGGTTAATCACTTCCATACTGGATGCAGTGATCCAGATCAATGGGTTTACTATATACCACCAGGATAGATGTCTCTCAAAAGCAGAGGTGGAGGAGTATGTCTCATGATCAGCTCTTCTTGGTGCACAAATATATCAGTGCTGTCCCAATTCTGCTCACCAGACCTGGAATATCCAGCAGTAAAGTGTTGTCCTTTTTACCTACCGCGGGAGTTCTCCGGGGTCATTTTGGTAGCAGTTTACATTCCACCTCAGGCCAATGTCAAGCAGGCTTTAGACGATCTGGGTAATGGGATCAACATGCATGAAACAGCGCACCCTAACGCTATCACCATCGTTTTGGGAGATTTTAACCAGGCCAGTCTGAAAAAACCTCTAAGCAACTACCATCAACAGATGACTTGAAATACCAGAGGAAACAACACACTGGACCATTGTTACACCACCATCGGGAATGCCTACCATGCTATTCCACGCCCTCACTTTGTGAAGTCTGATCACCTGGCTGTACTTCTACTCCCCGAGTATAGGCAGAGACTGAATACTGCAGCACCAGCAGTGAGGACCAAGAAGCTAAGGACAAGGGAAGCACAGGAGCACCTACAGGACTGTTTTGAATTGGTGGACTGGACTGTATTCCGGGATTCATCTTCGAACGTGGATGAGTATGCTGCAGTTGTTACCGACTTCATTTAAACCTGTGTGGATGAGTGTGTGCCCACAAAGACTTGCTGTGCATTCCCAAACCAAAAGCCATGGATGAACCAGGAGGTACGTCACCTGCTGAAGGCTAGATCTGTGGCATTCAAGTCTGGCGACCCAGGCCTGTACCAGAAAACCAGGTATGATTTGCGGAGGGCTACTTCAAGGGCAAAAAGACAATTTCAAATGAGGTTGGAGGCGACATTGGATACACAGCAACTCTGGCAGGGTCTGCAAGACATTATTTCCTACAAAGCAAAACCCAATATCATGAATGGCAGTGATGCTTCACTACCAGATGAACTCAACACCTTCTATGCACGCTTTGAAGAGATAACACAACTACAGCTATGAAGATCCCTGCTGCACCTGATGACTCTGTGACCTCCATCTCAGAGGCCGTCTTTAAAGATAGTGAAACCTCGCAAGGCGGAAGGTCCCAATGGAGTACCTGGTAAGGCTCTTAAAACCTGTGCCAACCAACTAACGGGGAGTATTCAAGGACATTTTCAACCTCTCACTGCTACGGGTGGAAATTCAAAAAGGCAACAATTATACCAGTGCCTAAGAAAAATAATGTGAGCTGCCTTAATGACTATTGCCCGGTAGCACTCACATCGACAGTGATGAAATGCTTTGAGAGGTTGGTCATGACTAGACTGAACTCCTGCCTCAGCAAGGACCTGGACCCATTGCAATTTGCCTATCACCACAATAGGTCAACGGCAAATGCAATCTCAATGGCTCTCCACACAGCTTTAGACCACCTGGACAACACAAACACCTATGTCAGGATGCTATTCATCGACAGAGCTCAGCATTTAATACCATCATTCCCACAATCCTGATTGAGAAGTTGCAGAACCTGGGCCTCTGTCCCTCCTCCTGCAACTGGATCCTTGACTTCCTAACCGGAAGACCACAGTCTGTGCAGATTGGTGATAACATCTCCTCCTCACTGACGATCAACACTGGTGCACCTCAGGGGTGTGTGCTTAGCCCACTGCTCTACTCTTTATATACACATGACTGTGTGGCTAGGCATAGCTCAAATACCATCTATAAATTTGCTGATGATACAATTATTGTTGGTAGAATCTCAGATGGTGATGAGAGGGCGTACAGGAGTGAGACATACCAACTAGTGGAATGCTGCCAGAGCAACAACCTGGCTCTCAACGACAGTAAGACGAAAGAGCTGATTGTGGACTTCAGGAAGGGTAAAACAAAGGAACACATACCAATCCTCATAGAAGGATCAGAAGTGGAGAGAGTGAGCAGTTTCAAGTTCCTGGGTGTCAAGTTCCTGGGTGTTCCTGGTCCCGACATATTGATGCAGTTATAAAGAAGGCAAGACAGCACCTATACTTAATTAGGAGTTTGAAGAGATTTGGCATGTCAACAAATACACTCAAAAACTTCTATAGTTGTATCATGGAGAGCATTCTGACAGGCTGCATCACTGTCTGGTATGGAGGGGCTACTGCACAGGACCAAAAGAAGCTGCAGAAGGTTGTAAGTCTAGTCAGCTCCATCTTGGGCACTAGCCTGCAAAGTACCCAGGACATCTTCAGGGAGTGGTGTCTCAGAAAGGCAGAGTCCATTATTAGGGACATCCTGCACCCAGGGCATGCACTTTTCTCACTGTTACCATCAGGTAGGAGGTACAGAAGCCTGAAGACACACACTCAGTGATTCAGGAACAGCTTCTTCCCCTCTGCCATCCGATTCCTAAATGGACATTGAACCTTTGGACACTACCTCACTTTTTAAAAAATATACAGTATTTCTGTTTTTGCACATTTTTAAATAATCTATTGAATAGACGTAATTGATTTACTTGTTTATTTATTAATATGTTTTATTTTATTTATTTTTTCTCTCTCTGCTAGATAATGTATTGCATTGAACCGCTGCTGCTAAGGTAACAAATCTCACATCACATGCCAGTGATAATAAGAAACCTGATTCTGATTTGGGGAATACAGCAGCCAAATGGCACGCGTCCCGTTTCTGTTAATAACAATATACAAGTAGCGGATGCGGCCCAGTCCATCATGGGTAAAGTCCGTTCCCCCACCATTGAGCACATCTACACAGTGCGCTGTCGCAGGAAAGCAGCATCCATCATCAAGAGCAATATGTTGATTGAGAGGTACCCTTCACTCTGGACAACTCCCTAAGTATTGATCATGATTCATTCCCTACCCTTGTCTCCAAATTCAACATACCCCACATTTGCATCTCTTTTATGAAACAGCTTAGAATGTGTGTGCATTAGTGTTAACGGGTGGTTACAACCCAGTATCATTTAAAAGACAGAGAATCTTCCTGGCTCTGTCATGGCCATGTGGGTTTCCTCCGGGAGCTATGGTTTCCTCCCACATCTCAATGACCTGTGGCTGAGGGGGAGTAAATTGTGGGCATGCGATGTTAGTGCTGGAAGTGTAGTGAAGCAAACAACCCACTTCACTGTATGTGTTGTTCTTTCAACGTACACATAACAAATACACTTAATCTTTAATCCAGTCTAAGATGACACCATAGCCCAAAGCAGAGCTCACGGCAGTGTAGCAGTTAGCGTGACGCTATTCCAGCTCAGGGCACTGGAGCTCGGAGTTCAATTCCGACATCATCTCTAGGAAGCACGCACGTCCTCCCCGTGGATTGTGTGGGTTTTGTCCGGGTGCTCCGGTTCCCCCCCCCCCCCACCCCCCCACCACCAGCAGTCCACAGACTCATTGGTTGGTAGGTTAGTTGGTCATTGTAAATTGTCCCATGATTAGGTTAGGGTTAAATCGGGAGATTGCTAGGTGGCATGGCTTGAAGGGTCAGAAGGGCCTATCTCACACTGTATCTCTAAATAATAAACTAGCCTACAGAATGACTAGACTATATAAGAATTGATGACAGGGTAAGTCATTATGCTCCTCAAGCTAGTTTCACTACCCAGATTTACCGGATAATCTACTGTGCCAGGAAGGCAATGATGCTACCAAGGGCAGCTCCAAATGCCCATTTCCAATTGCTTGTGAACTGAGAAGACATTTAAGAGCTTGGTGGATCAGTTGTCACTTACAGGTGAGCTCAGGTATGGAAGGCAGTTCTCCTAGCTCGAAGGTTATGAATGAAGCAGATGGACTTCTATGTCAATCTGGCAATTTTACAGATTTTAGTCTTTTTCTTCCAGAATTATTCAATAAGTTAAAATTTAAAATCCCCCACCTACTCAAAGTTCAAAGTACAGTTATTATCAAATTATGTATGCATTATACAACCTTGAGACTTGTCTGCTTACAGGCAGCCACAAAACAAGCAACCCAAAAGAACCCATTAAAAGCATACAAGACGCTCAAGCACCCAATGTGCAGAGGAAAATAAAACAAATCATGCAAGCAATAACAGCAAGCAAGTAGCGTTCTGATCTGAGGTCCACAAAGGAAGTCCGTCCACAGTCCTTTAGTTCAGCGCACGGGGAGAGGAGCAGCAAGCTGAGCCTCAGACCCTGACAACCTGACCTTTTTCAATCTAGCCCGGCACTTAAAGCATCGCCCAAACATCAGGTTCTGTAGCTTCAATATGTTCTGGGGCCTGGAACCTGCTGTCTCTCATGGGATTCAGACATATCTACCGATAATAATCCAGTAACATACAGACAAAGATTTAACCAAGATTTAATATAAGGTTAATAAAACTTACCCATTTTTCAACTCTGCAACTCTGAAACTAACCCCAGTATTAGTTCAGCAATACTGACCCCTCTTGGCGTTTTACACAATTACAGTATTTGAACTTGCAACCATCAAAATACTGTGGCTCTCTGTTTCAAGAAAATAAATGGTGAAGAGAGGGCCTTAAGATTAACAAATGGTTGATCATTTGGACGTGTAACGGGCTCAAAACTAAGAGCCATAAATCTAGTTTTGAATTCAGCAGAGAGCAGTTACAATGTGGAACTCTGACACACAGAGTAATAAAGGAAAATGGCTTTTCGGCATTTAAGGGGAAGGTGGATTATTATTTGGAGGAAAGTTAGATGAAGAGGAATAGGTAGCAGCTTGAGCATTAAAAGCAAGACAGGCCATCTGTGCCAAATGGCTTATTTTGATTCTTCACCTCCTGTATATCATCTAATTTTGTGGATTTTTCTTTATGAATAATCTAGATGTACTGTACTGTGCAAAAATCTTAGGAACGTGTAATTAACGTGGGTGTCTAAGACTTTTGCACAGGACTGTATTTGTCAATGTGCAACAGAGAGTGAGTTTGTAAATCTGGTGGGAGCGAAGATGTTGGGAATGGTAAGGGTAGAGCAGCATGGGAGGGGTGTGGGACAGGTGGCAGAAAAAGAGTGTTGGGACAGGGGCAGGGGCAGTGCAGGGCAGACACACCCAGCTTTGAGACACCAGGCAGGGCCATTTGATTCCAAACAATTGGTTTATTGATCATTGCAGAATGTCTCTCCGATACTTCCCACTCCCTCCTCTCTCCTTTCCCTTTTCCCTACTATGATTCCCCTCTCCCTGCCCCTTTCCCACTCCCAGTCCACAATAGAGACCTGTATCAGAATCAGGTTTATCATCACTCAAATACATCATGGAATTTGTTTTTTTTTTGTGGCAGCAGTACAGTGCAATACATAAAATTACTACAGTACTGTGTAAAACATCTTGGGTACCTTAGCTATATGTGTCTAAGACTTTTAAACTGCACTGTAAATTTGGACAGGTGTAGAGAGTATACCATTATGTATGTGAAATTTTAAGGTGACGGGTTACAAAATTTCTCAAGGCTTTAGAACCATCTCTGTAATGTCAAACTGCATCCTGGAGCCAGATTTATTGCCTTATCTTTCTGTAGTTGCTTGAGACATTGCAGCAAGAAAAAAAAAATCTGTGAATGCACTTGAACAGATTTTGGAATTAAAGTTCAAATGCAATTTTAATTCTGTGAGTTCCAGTTACGAAGCGGGAGTCTGATTTACACCAGAGAGTCAGAATGAACAGCAGGGCTCACTGTGCTAACAAAAGCCGCAAATTCATCACTCAGGCAGTAACCAAGCCCTCGCATTGTGTCCACACCACAGCTGGCTTCCTTTTAGTTACTGATTTGTATTTATTTATTTGGAGGTACAGTGCGGAATAAGCCCTTCCGCAACTTCGAGCCGTGCTGTCCCACCGATCCCCAATTTAACCCCAGCCTAATCGCCAGACAATTCACAATGACCCACTAACCGGTACATCTTTAGACTGTGGGAGGAAACTGGAGCACCCAGAGATAACCCATGCATTCCACGGGGGAGAGCGTACAGAGTCCTTACAGATGACGTTGGAGATGAACTCCAAACTCCAACACCCTGAGCTGTAAAATCATTGTGCTAACCGCCATGTTACGTGGCGCCTATTCTGCCTATAGATGATCCATATCCCTCTAGTTACAATGACCAATTACCCTACCAACCGGTACATCAGGAGAAAACCCCACACATTCCATGGGGAGGACATACAAACTCCTTACGGATGACATCGGAACTGAACTCTGAACTCCAATGCCCTGAGCTGTAACAGCATCACGCTAACTGTGACACTACCGTGGCGCCTCTGTTAGTGCATAGAGGCACCACATGAACCTACCATTGAAAACTGACAGAAGTTGATGCATTTTGCTAAACAAAGAACTTTATCAAGTTTCAATCCGGAGAAAACATTTAATTGGTGAAATCATTACGAGATGGCAACTGTAGACTGGGAGGTACAAACACAACTAACAAGCACTTCTTGTCTTTGGGAGTAAATAAATATGGCCCATTAAATGTAAAATCCTTTGGAAAACACTGAAGGTTTAGAGTGACACGAATAGGTATAATATGTCCGTTTACCAAAAGTCTGGGCACAAAAAGAAGAATAAAGGCCAAAGCCAATCTAGGTGTTATAAATAAAGGAGCAGAAATAGTGATAAAATATTAAAAAGTACTCTGGTTATTCCTCAACACAGGGCTTGCAGTTTCAGGAAATATATATTTCTCATTCTCTCTGCATTGAACTGTGCCTGCGGCCTGCTCTGGTTGCAGAGATGCCCGGCTTTGGGCCCACACTCACTTTCGTTCTGGGTGCAGTCTGCTTGCTTTTGTTGTTACAGTTTTTTACTTTTCTTTCTGCACATTGGGTGTTTGATGGTCCTTTTTTAAAAATGGGTTCTTTTGGGGTGTTTTTGCTTGGTGCTGCCTGTAAGGAGATGAATCTCAAGGTTGTATACTGCATTTATACTTTGAAATTTGAAATACTAAGATAGGCAAATGCACATGGTGGTTATTTTTCTATTCATTGAAAGCATGTCAGGTCTACAGTGCCTTTAAAAAGTATTCACCCCCCCCCCACCCCCTGTAAGTTTTCATGTTCTAATGTTTTACAACGTTGAATCACTGTGAATTTTACTTAGCTTTTTGGACTGTAAAATATTAGAACATGAAAACTTCCGGGGTGGGGGGGGGGGGGGGGGGGGGTGAATACTTTTTATAGGCACTGTAGGTCTATTCCTAACCTCAGATGGTGTTTTCATGACGCTGCACGCTCTCCCTGTGACCACATGCAGAGAGGCACTGTATGTCTCAAATTCCTTTCTCACCTGATCTTCATATCCCCTTGTATGTCAGGTAGCATGCCGATGATACAAGCAAATAGAGACTTGGATATTGATCCCGGACAGCAAATTGAGTCCCACCAGGCAACCAGAGAATTTAAATCCAAGTAACTAAGTAGGACTAGAATGTTAACAAAATATAATCTCTGTAACAAGGCCCACAGAACTCCTTTTGGTTGCTTCAGATGTTTCTCATGGATAAAAATCTGCTATTCTTAACTGATATGGCCTATATGTGATTTCAGGTTCACCATCCCTCAAGTTCAAGTGAAGATCGGATGGGCATTAAGTTCCAGCATTGCCAGCAGCACTCACATCCATAGAACAAATAAATGAAACATACTCTCCTTTCTGCTCATTACGCCCCTGGCGTTCAGGGCGGCAGTGAAGGCCCTCCATCTCTGGTGGTGTTCAGGGCTTCCTTCATTATGTCAATAGCATTTTCTTGGTTTTCACTATTGTCAGCCTTGCAAGTCCTGGGTGGAAGCTCAGGAATACTGTAGAAGGATCCTTCAACCTAAGGATTGTTGGCCCTGAGCTGTTAGCACCAAACCTGGAGGACCGGTGGACCACTCTTAGTCTGGCCCCGACACTTTGACCTGTTTGGCATGGGTGACCCTACCAAGTGCCAAAGCATAAAGCCCTGACTCTGGCCAATGTAGCTCTCCAGGTCATTGAGGCACACAAGCCTCCAAACCACAACAAGGTGTGGTCCTCTTGAAGGCCATCTCAAAATAAAAGCTCATAATTGGGGTGGCATCTGCTCCTTTTCATTGGTTGCAAGTTCCAAACTTCTACAATCATTTATTTGAAATGAAATAGCTTAGATTCATTTTTAAGTCAATTCTCAGGATGTAGTAAGCCACCACTATTTATCCTGACCATTTTAACTTGATCCTCATAAAACAAATCATTTGTGAAATTTATATGCTTCAAACAAATTTAGTTTTATTGGAACATAGTGTCAATTATTTATATGCACATTGAATGATGAGGTAATATTATTTTATGTGCTGTGCGTGTGAGTTATATGTACTGTGTTGTGTACCTTGGTCTGGAGGAATATTGTCTCATTTGGCAGTATACGTGTGTACTGCTGGCGGACAATAAAGTTGAACTTGAACTTTGCTCATTTTACTGAAGAGCTGGGTCTTTCCAGCCAAAGGTTAACAGTCTGTTGGCATTTGGACTAAGCCCTCTGGCTTCAAACAAGCATAAAGTCATTGAAGGGTCCATTCCCAGTGTGACAGGTTTGTCAAATTTGAATGTTTAGACCATATTAAACTTGGAGTACCATGAATGGCTTTCAATTTACAAAAAAAAATGTGTAACATTGGAAAAAATGGGGAGGAAAACACAAGTAGTAATTTTTAGACAAATTAACTATAAGCAAAAAGAAGAACTAAGAGGTGTGAAATAAGCTTTTAAAATGTACAAAGATATGGGGGAATAAACATCATCAAATTTGCAAATGACACAGCTGTGATTAGCCTAATTGCAAACAATAATGAATCTGTATATAGAGGGAGGAGATGAATCTGTCCACAGTTTCCACAACCTTTCACTCAACATCAAGAAGACAAACGAAATGATAATTGACTTCAGGTAGGCAAGAGGTCCCGAACAAGCCCCACTATTCATGGTGAGGTAGCGGAAAGGGTCTCCGGTTTCAAGTTTTCAGGGAGGAACACCACTGAGGAGCTCTGTTGGTCCGTCAACACAACCTTGATGGTAGAGAAGGCACAACAGTGACTGTACTACCTGAGGTGCATAATCTGCCCCAAAAATTGCTGGCCAACTTTTACTGATGGGCGATAGGGAGCATTCTAACATACAGAACTCTAGCTGCAACAAGACAGATCACAAAGCACTCCAATGGCTGATAGTGACAGCTCGGCACATCACTGGAACTCAACCACCAGTCCTGGAGACAACCTACAACCCTGGGTGCTTACAGCACGTTTGTAACATCATTAAAGGCCCATTCCATCCCAGACATTGTCTGTTCAATCTCCTGCCATCTGGTAGGAGATACAGACCTTAGTCAAGACAGTAAGACTGAAAAGCAGCTTCTTTCTGAGAGCTGTTGTGCAGCTGAATAATGCTACACCCCAGTTTGCCAATGGCCTTTGAGTGCGATGGACTATCAAAATCACTTGCATGTAAATATGGGTATTTAGTTTTTATAAGTTAAGCCGTAATACATGCTTTGTAAAGATCTGTTTTCTCCAGACTGGAGTTGCACCCCAATCTCATTGTCTTGAGCAATGACAATAAACTTCTTTTTTATTCTATTCCATTCTACTTGCGGTAGCATCTAAACCAAACCAAAGCTAAGCTAAACCTGAAAGAGTCAGAAGTGAATGCAACAGGGATTTCAAAAGAAACCTCTTTACTCAGAGCAGCGTGAAATGTGGACCTCGTCATCATGTTGTGTGGCTGAGAAGAGCAGAGATACATTTAAAGAGAATTCAGAAACAACACAACAGCAAAGGGAGGAGGAGGTTAGGATGTTAAGGAGAGATGGAAGATGGAACATATGGTGCTTCTACATCTGTAAGGATCAGTTGAATTCAATATTTTTCCCCCATCGTGGGAGTCCTTCATAATTTTTATAATTTACCAGATGGCCACTAGAATTGAAGCACCAAAGAGAATGAACATAATCTGCCAGAGACTCTGTTTTTCATTTCCCAGCAAGGAATGCAAACAGAGAAAGACATTATTTCTATTTACTTTGTAGAGAAATTGTTCTTCATAATAATGATAGCAGGATCATTCTATTTCTTCAAGTAAACTGTATTCTTTTAGCTCAACAACAACATGATTTGTAAATGCACAGTGGTAAACACAGCATGGTAGTGAGAGCAGCAGATCCAAGGCTCACTGGGCTGTTTTCTTTTGCAGCAAATGAGACGGTTATAACATGGACAAAGTCACGGGAGAGACACTGGATATAGTCACCGGAGAGATAGTGGATATAGAAGTGTTTTACTCAATAAAAACGAGCAGCATGGATCATATTGAGGCACTATTGGAGGAAGAGACCTCTCAACCCAATATTACATATATGCTAAAGATTAAAGGCAGCAGCAGGACGATTCTATCGTTACAATATACCTACAACGCTTCCTTTGAATTATATATAATTTTCACACCTCCTTCTTCACACCCACACTCCAGACACCCAAAATTAATGCTAATCAGCATTGTCTGGTTTGCAGTCAACTCCAGTCCGCAGTTCCAAGAAAACTACTGTTCAGGACTGCATTTTAAACTCAATCCACAATCCATATTCATGTCTGAAGTTTGGCTGCTGGTGAAGTTAATATTTGCTATACACCCTAACAAGACATTGGGTTAGGTAGCAATGGCAAAACAAATTAGGAGCCCATACTGCTCCGGATTTCACTCTCAGAGAGTGGGTGTGTGTACATTTCCGTGCACTTGCATATGCGCATGTGTATTCTGACTTTTATGATCGCATACACTTTGTGTGTGTGTCTGTGCACATGGAGCATTCCTACGTGTCTATACATACAAAAACGTGTTCGAATTTTTACATACATGGTTTTTCTGTGTGCTTGTCACCTGTCAGCACATTAGATTAGATTAAAAATTCTTCTCTTTTTTAGATTAGATCATACCTGTGTGCTTAAGAATGTATAATCAAACATAAGTGTGCTGGCCTGTGCTTTCCAATATACGTACACACAGGATCAATATGATCATGTCATCGTGCAGATAAGATCGAATAAGTGATTCACAACTGAAGGGTTTCTTTAGGGGTTGGAATAAGGATGGATTGCTGTGATAGTTTCCCTTGAAATAGAACTCATCTAGTCTGCCTGTTTAGGTGACCAGCCACATACAAATTACAAATGGAGACATCAATCTGTAAGCAGTTAGCATCTTCATTGTATCCACAGCTAAGGGAAGATCATGGGTTCAAGGTATTTCTACGAACACAGTCCAGGTTGGCACACCCACTGCATTACAGAGGGAGAGCTCCACTGTCAGGGGTGCTGTCCTTTGGGTGGAACAGGAAACCATCTGCTTTCTCAGGTACCCATCGCATAGCTTTTTACTGACAAAGAGCAAGACTGTTCACCCTGGTGCTCTAGCCAATATTATTCCTTCATCAACATTACAGAAACAAATTATATGGATATCTATAAGGCATTTTTTTGGTCTTTTGAGGAAAGGTTGAGCGAGTTAAGGCTTTTCTCTTTGAAGCAAAGGAGGATAAGAGGCAACTTCATAGAGGTGTAAAAGATTATGCGAGGCAGAGACAGAGTGGGCAGCCAGCGTCTTTTTCCCCGGGTGGCAATGACCAATACCAGAGGGCATTGTTTAAGGTGAATGGAGAAAAGTTTGGGAATTCCCAAGCTGGGGTCCTTGCTTAATGGTACTGGTCCATGGCATAAAAAAGGTTGGGAACCATTGTTTCAGGGGACGATTTTTTCTTTATACAAAGAGTGGTAGATGCATGGAACCCACTACCAGGGGTGGAGACAGAGGCAGATACATTAGGAACATTTCAGATAGGCATATAGATAAAGAAAATCGAAGGTTATGGGCTGTGCAGGTGGCATGGGTTAGAATAATCATGGAAGAGGTTAATGTGGGTCAGCACAACATTGTGGGCCAAAGGGCCTGTACTGTGTGGTACTGTTATATGTTCCATGTTTATCACATTGCTGTTTGTGGAAACTTCTCATGTACAGACTGGCTGCCGCTGTTCCTACATTGTCCATTGTTATGATTTTAAAAACACTTGCAAGTTATGGGCTGTAAATGACTCTGGGGTACCTTGAAAAGCAGTACGAGTTTTTTTTTTGTCTTTCTTTGAACCAACTGCTCGGGGATTTGGGAAAGTTGGTCCAACTGCCGCATTTAAGAAAATTATGCAGAATTAAAGAGAGAGAGAAAAAGAATAGAAGTCATGGGAGCAGCTGATTAGAATGGAACAAGAAAGAAAATAGAGAACTCCAACAATTTTTCCCCCCAAAATTAATGACACCCAAACTGGTGGTTGCCTCTTTACAGAAATGAATGTTCTCACTGATCAGAGAGCTGCACTCCTCAGCATTTCGGAGAGGCTGAATAGACAGCTGGCTTTCCTTTGGGCTCAAACAATGGCTTATCAGAGGCAGGAGTTAATTCCCATTCTCTATGTACGGTGTGTGTCGGAGCTGATAAGGTGTCCCAGTTAATTAGCTCCAGCCCAACAAGGGCCTAACAGCAGAGCCAAGGCTAGATTCAGGAGCTGGGACTGATTTCATCATAATGTATTATAGATTAATGTCCCAACGGAACTGTAAATTTCTTCGCATAAATCAAACCTTTTATTCACTATGAAAGCAGGCTCCATGAAACAATGGTTGCATTAACTGTTTCACAGCTAAAGGATTTCTTTGGAGACAGGAAAGAGGAATTAGATGGCAGTTATATAGTCTGTGGTAGCCTTGCCTCTGAGTCCAGAGGCAGGGAGTCAGTTCCGATTCCCAGCACTCGGGCACATAAAGCATTACACACACCCTGCTCTAAAACCGAGAGCTGTGTTTGTTGGCACTGCGATCTTTTGGGCTAGACGTTAAAGCAAGGAAAGCTCTATTTTCCTTCTCAGGTAGTCATAGAAAATCCTACAAAATTATTTGAAACAACAGTAGTATAGCTATCCTTACAGTTCTGGTCACTCACAAATTTCTGTCGATGTACTGTGGAGAACATTCTAACTGGCACCACCACCTTCTGCACAGGATCCAAATAGCTGCAGAGAGTTGTAAACTTAGCCAGCTCCACCATGAGCACTAGCCTCCGTGGTATCCAGGACATCTTCAAAAGGTGATACCTCAAAAAGATCATTATGGACTCCCATCACCCAGGACATGTCCTCGTCTCATTGCTACCATCAGAAAGGAGTAAAGGAGCTTGAAGACACACACTCAGTGATTCAGGAACAGCTTCTTCCCCTCTGCCATCCAATGTCTGAATGGACATTAAATCACTACTTTATTAATTCTATTTTTGCTTAATTGAACGAACACACACACACACACGCACACGCACACGCACACACACACTCTTTTTCCATTATTATGTATTGCATTGTTCTGCTGCTGCAAAGACAACACATTTCACAACATTATTCTGGAGATATTAAACCTGACTCTGAATAACTTCTTCCCCTCTGCCATCTGATTTCCAAACAAATAATGAACCAACACAAGAACACTACCTCATCATTTTGCTCTATTTATTTATTATATATAAATATAGCTACTTATATCATATATAGATGTATATATGCATACATCGTATTGTAAGGTACAGATTTTTATGTGTTGTACTGTACTGCTGCAAAAAAAACAAATCCCACAGCATCTGTCAGTGATAATAAACCTGAATCTGATTCTGATTCCTTCAGTCAACATCATAAAAGCAGATATTTGTTGTGCTGCTTGTGGGAGCTGCCCAGACACAAATTACTTACAGTATTTTCTGTTTTACAGCACTCATTGTATTTCAAGAACACTTTGTTGAGCCCTGGAAAATTGTTATTTAACTACAATTCCTTTGTTTCTTGCAAGACGTTTCACTCTCATTTATTGATAGGCTGAACAGGTTAATGACAGTATCAAATTCTTAATATTGTCATTGCTTTTACTGAGAATGACGGGATCTGATTCAGATCCGGTGGAGTGTTATTGTGGTTGATTACTGATTCGCCAACATACCCATTATACATTTGCACCTACGTAGTGATGGCGTAGGTTATAAAACTCTTTTTGGTGTTTAATGAAAGGTGTCGTACAAATACAAACATTTCTTTCCCTTTGATTAATTTCTTGTATCGCCCAGATCTCTTCAATGAGGAAGGTGGATTAAAGAGAGAACCTGGTTCATCTTCGGTATCTCATAGTCGGATGACACCTACTGCTTTGGTTCAGTGTGAGAAAGACAACATTTCTCTGCTCTCCTCTTCATCGCCCTCCCAGCTGTGGTTTTACAGTGTAGTGAGCTGAAGTGATTTCTGCGAAGCAGAGAGACTGTAGCTGGAGACTTTTAGAAAATAAATCACAAAAGAACTCACAAACACAAACCTGAAACTGACTTAAAATATCCGAGAGTTCAAAACATTTATTGATTCACAGCGCGAAATTGGCCTTTCCAGCCCTTCAAGCTACACCACCCTGCTATAACCCCCCCATTTGATCCTAGCCTAATGATGAGCAATTTACACCAACCAATTAATCTACCAATCAGTTGGCCTTTGGGTTATGGGAGGAAACCAGAGCATCCAGAGGAATCCCACACAGTCACGGGGGGGGAGAATGCACGAACTCCTTACAGGCAGAGGTGGGAATTGAACCTGGGATGCCTGTACTGTAAAGCATTGTGCTAACCACTACACTACTGTGCCACCCATAAGAACATGACTTCCATTACCTCAGGCTGTATTATCTGTAATGCAAAATGAACAGTTACCATTGGACGGGTTGGGGAGGTGATGCACCTTGTTTTGGAAGCATCGAGTTTCAGAGACTTTGAAGCAGGATCCATACCAGCACCCAGGGGAGGTCGCAAAGTATGACAGGAAGGAAATGATCGTAGCAACTTGAAGAGGGGAAATATGCAGAATATTATTAAAGACTACACCCAAAGGAGATATCACCCTTTGTTATTTGGCCTCATCTCATAGAAGCTCCCAAAATCTCTCTCTAGTTCTTTCTCTCTTAAAGACTCAATCTTTTTAACCAAGTCTTAGGTCCTCTCTCCTCCTTCTGCTCAGTGTCCATTTTAAGACAATAAAACTAAGGAGCAGAATTAGGCTATTCAACCCATCAAAACTGCTCCAGCATTCTATCATGGTTTTAATTGACTGTAGACACTTTTGTGAAGGATCCCAGGTGTTTTTCAACGAACATTCTATTTCAAACAATTTCAGCCACAACTTGGAAATTCTTATCCTGATAAAGGATCTCAGCCTGAAACATCAACTATTTATTCTGACCTGCTAAGTTCCACCCGCGTTCTGTGTGCTGGATTTCCAGCATCTGCAGAATCTCAAGTGCTTTTCAAATTCTGCTCATCGCTCTGCAGAGGAGGGAGACTTTGTCTCCACATTCAGCGGTTGAGGCAAAGGTGTTGGCCTCACCAGCTGAAACGAAGTTAGCCTCCTCTCAAACTGTATGGAGAAAGATGAGTCTACATCAGAAGACAGCATTTTGGTTTTAAGAAGTCACACTCAACAGGGATCCTGGACTAGATCTACTCTGTGACAGATGGCAGTCACAAGCAAGCCAAGGCAAGCTGGGTCAGGTATCACTGCAGCCACATCACCTTAACCAGCACTGACAGAGCATCCACACAGTCAGTGCACAGTTCGTTCTGATGCAGAGTGTGAGACAAAGGAAAAGGAAGGCAGCTGGTGACTCAGAGAGTGAGCGACTATTTCCAGAGCTACAAGCAGAAGTACTGAGAGAGAGGGAAGAGACAGACGAGGAGATGGAACATGTGGCGATATGCAGGGAAAGGGACCGGGAAGGGGAGAGGCAAACAAAGAAACAGAGGTAGAAAGAAACTGTGTGTGTGGGCATGCGCATGTGCGTGTGTATACAGAAAGAAAGAGAGAGAGAGAGAGAACAAAAAGGGGGAAAGGGTGAGAAAACAATAGAAAAAAAGAACAAGGGCTGAGCATCTCTAAATGAACTGTCACATTCCTTTTCAAGACATCCGAATCTACATTACAGCTCAGGAGAACGGCAGCCAGTTGCTACAAACAAACTCCCACCATTAGCAATATGATCGTGACCAGAACTAATTTTTGCAACGTCCAGTAAGTGACTAACCGGGCACCACGGCAGTGTAGTGGTTAGTGCGATGCTATTACAGCTTGGGGTGTCAGAGTTCAGAGTTCAATCCCAGCGCTGTGTGCAAGTTTCTCCCCTTCAATTCCCTCACTTCTAGTAAGGAGTTTGCGTTTTTCTCCCTGTGACAACATGGGTTTCTCCGGGTGCTCGGATTTCCTCCCACAGTCAAAGACGTACTGATCAGTAGGTTATAGATCAGTAGGTAAATGGTCCTGTGATTAGGCTACAAATAAATTGAGGGTTGGTGGGAGGCAGGGTTCGTTGGGCTGGAAAGACCTGTTCCATAAATGAATAAATAACACTGTGGAGAAGAATTATGGGGGATATTATCACATTCTTATCAACATGGTACTGGTATCTTTTATGTCCTTCTGAGAAGGCAGCAGGACCTCAGTTTTTACATTTCATTCAAGAGATGCAAGATCAGAACCAGAATCACAATCTGGCTTATTATCGCCAGTATGTGCCGGTGAAATTTGCTAACTTAGCAGCAGCAGTGCAATGCAATACATGATAAATATAGAAAGAAAAAATAAGTAGATCAATTGCATTAAGTATATGTATGTATATTGAATAGAGAGATTAAAAATAATGCAAAACAGAAATAAGATATATCAAGAAAAGTGAGGTGGAGCTCATGGGCTTAGTCCATTTTGGAATCGGATGGCACAGGGAAAGCAGCTGTTCCTGAATCGCTGAGTGTGTGCCTTCAGTCTTCTGTACCTCCTACCTGATGGTAGCAATGAGAAGAGGGCATGTCCTGGGTGATGGGGGTCCTTAATGATGGACGGCCCCTTTCTGAGGAATCGCTCCTTGAAGATGTCATGGAAACTTTGGAGGCTGGAACCCAAGATGGAGCTGACTAATTTTACAACTTTCTGTAGCTTCCTTCAGTCCTGGGCAGAAGCCCCCCCACACCAGACAGTGATGCAGCCTGTCAGAATGCTCTCCACGGTACATCTATAGAAGTTTAAGTGTTTTAGATGAGAAAGCAAATCTCTTCAAACTCCAAATGAAATATGGCTGCTGTGTGAAAATAATAGTGAGATACAAAAGGTGGGAATAGGATAAAGAAAGGAAGATTCTAAAGTAATAAAAAGGTGGAGAGATAAAATGATATATATAGAAAAATAAAAAAGATAAAGATGAGGAAGTGTCTCCTTAATGATCACACTGCTGGCAACATTGTGAGTGCGTAGAGCAGATGTATCCAGGGCTGAGGAGTAAATTACTGCAGTATGAATCCATGTAAGATAACGGTCACTTTCCCAACCAGGACAGAAACAAAAATAGCGGAACGGGATTCTAAAGTTATCCAAAGGCCCAGTCAAGGTTACACGTCTGGGCTAAGAATCATCAGAATCAGAACCACGAGAACATCTGCAGATACTGGAACCACACAGTCAGAATCAGGTTTTTTATTACTGGCATATGTTGTGAAACTTCATGTTTTGCCACATTTCCTCACCTTAAGTTGAAGTCCTTTGATGGTCCCCCTATCACCATAACTGCCTGCAGCAATACAATCCTTTGGAGTCTTCTGTACTCCTCTTACTTGCTTCCAGCAAACCTCAATCGTCTTAACTTTATCATTCATAGCCAGGAGTTCTGCAGCCCGGCCCCAGGCTCTGGTTTTCTCTTCCTTCCTCAGTACTGACCCCCTTCATCACCATTCCCAACTGCTCCTCGTGTTGCTCAATGATAAATTTTGTTTCCTAAGGGACACCATGGTAGCATAGTGGTCTCAGCTCGGGGCAGAGCTCAGAGTTCAATTCCAACATCGTCTGAAAGGAGTCTGTACATCCTCCCTGAGGACTGCAAGGATTTTCTCCAGTATTGTGTATTTAATATCTCTGCAATATTTGAGTAACATTGTAAATGTATTGTTTGATTAAGCATTGTCATTTACATAGAGTATTGCGGGTTATGCGTAAAAGTTATACGTCATTACATCACCATGTCATACTTGCGTTCTTCGCTTAACATAAAAACAAAACTAAGACCCGTTCTCCTGGGCTCCCATCTTCTTCCTTTCAATTAGCTTTCACATTTTAGAATTACAAAGCATAACATCCATGTGTTCCTGGTTCCTCCCACATTCCAAAGATGTAGCGGTTAGTAGATTAATTAGTCATTGTAATTTGTCCCGTGACTAGGCTAGGGTTAAATTGGGGTTACAGGGCGGCACTGTCAAAGGGCTGGAAGAGCCTATTCTGCACTGTATGAAAAAATAAAACTTGTGGAATTCCCCTCTTGGCATCCTTTGATAATTAATTAGCATTTTGATGATTAATTCACTCTTTGGTGTCCTGATGGTAATAACCTCATGGCATTCAGAACAGGGAAATAGGCCATTCCACTTAAATACCTTAGATCAGGATTTATGTTTCACACAAACTTCCTCTGATCAGCTATTACCAAACCACCCAAGCTATTTCATCACACAATATAAATACAAGTTAGTGTCAGTGTTGAGTGGGTGAATGTTTGGTTGCTATCGGATGGGTAACTGGTTGTTGACTTTATTATTCAGCATTTGTATGGATGATCACGTGGGCGCTGAGCTAGAGAATGCATTCGTTACTTGGTAAGCTAGTAACTAGTTCAAAGTACATTTATTATCAAAGTATGTATGCAGTATACAACCCTGAGATTCACCTGCTCCACAGACAAGCATGAAACAAAGAAAACCATGTTCAATGAAAAAACACCAACTCACCCCACGCGCAAACAAACATATCATTGAAATAGCGAAAAACACAGAATATAAAACACAAAATTGAAAGAGTCCAGCCATATCCAGGTAGAAAGCTGAGAAACAGGACCTCCAGAGTAGTAATCTCTGGATTGCTGCCTGTTCCACATGCCAGAGAAGGTAGAGATAGGATGATCTGGCAGGTGAATAAGGAACTTGTGCAGGGGGCAGGGGTTCAGATTTCTGGATCATTGGGATCTCTTCTGGGGAAGGTGTGATCTGTACAAAAGGGACAAGTTACATGTAGGACTCTCTTACATGTGGTGTTAACTGTTCAGGCTAACAAAAAGGCTTCTCTGTATTGTTATAAAGAAATGGCTTTTCTGTAATGCTGTAATGGGTTTCTGTGTCTGGTATGTTTGGG
The DNA here is from genome assembly GCF_048418815.1 of Hemitrygon akajei. Taxonomy (NCBI): domain Eukaryota; kingdom Metazoa; phylum Chordata; class Chondrichthyes; order Myliobatiformes; family Dasyatidae; genus Hemitrygon; species Hemitrygon akajei. The sequence continues at coordinate 4,584,794 of NC_133155.1, read as the reverse complement.
TTATGACTACCGATAAGGGGGAAAATAACCAATGGAGAACTGTTTGCTATCTTGTATGTGTAAGCTGAGTGGGAGTTTGCGGTCTTTTTTGGGAAGAGAGCGAGGAGCGGACAGCAGTTCCAGGGCGGCGGATACTAGATGTCGGCAGGTTGGACGGTAGCCGATGGCTCGGAAGGTCGTTGTGGACGGAACTGGAGGCGTGAGCTCCAACGTATTAAAATATTATGTGCACAAACTGATAAACTTATTTATTTGGCGCCTTTAGATTATCTGTTTCTACTAACCCATCACTAAGAGATAACTATAAAGTTGCAATTATTTACTTGCTTTTGGGTGTATTGTCTGGTATTTGTGTTGCGAGTGTGTACTGGCGGGACATTACTCCGTATTTACACCGAAGTATTGCACTATTGGCAGGGCGACGGCAGTTCACCCCAGGCGAACGGGGGCCAACTGGGGGCACGGAGGCTACATACACTTGAACCAGAGGGTGTCCAATATCCTTGCGGGCACATTGGCTAGATGTGTTCAGGAGGGTTTCAACTAATTTAGCAGGGGGATGGGAACCGGAGTGATAAGGTAGATGAACTTTTGCACAGTTACAGATTGGCACGCACGATGGTGTAGGCATCACTGAATCACGGCTGAAAGAAGATTATAGCTGGGAGCTTGATGTCCAAGGATACACATTGCATCAAACGGACAGGCAGGAAGGCGAAGGAAGCAGGGTTGCTCTTTTGGTAAAAAATGAAATCAAATCATTAGAAAGAGATGACATAAGGTCAGAAAGTATTGAATCATTATGGATAGAGCTAAGGAACCACAAAGCTAAAAAGATCCTGATGGGTGTTGTATACAGATCCCCACACAGTAGTAAGGACGTGGTCTACAAATTAAAACGGGAGATAGACATTGCATGCCAAAAGGGCAATTTTACAATAGTCTTGAGGGATTTCAATATGCAGGTAGATAGGGAAAATTAGGTTGGTGCTGGGTTCCAAGAGGGGGGATTTCCAGAATGTCTACAACATGGCTTTTTAGAGCAGCTTGTGATTGAGCCCACTGGGGGATCAGATGTTCTCGACTGGGTGCTGGAACTGGAATTGATTAGAGAATTTAAGGTAAAAGAAGCCTTTAGGGACAAGTGTTCATAACATGAACAAATTCACCCTGAAATTTGAGTAGGGGAAGCTAAAGTCAGGTGCATCAGTACTACAGTATAGTAAAGGGAATCACAGAGGCATGAGAGAGGAGTTGGCCAGAATTGATCGGAAAAGAACACTGGCAGGGATGATGGCAGAGCAGCAACGGCTGGAGTTTCTGGAAGCAATCTGGAAGGCACAGGATATATTCATCCCAAAGAGGAAGATGTATGCCATAGGCAAAATGTCACAACCGTGGGTAACAAGAGAAGTCAAAGCCAACATAAAAGCCAAAGAGAGGGCATATAATAGAGCAAAAATTAGTGGGAAGTTAAAGGATTGGGAAGCTTTTAAAAACCAACAGAAGGCAACAAAGAAATCGTTAAGAAGAAAAAGTGGGAATGCAAATGTAAGCTAGCCAATAATATTAAAGAAAATATGATCAGCTTGTTCAGATACATAAGATGTAAAAGAGAAGTGAGAGTGGATATCAGACCACTGGAAATCTATGCTGGAGAGGTAGTAATAGGGGACAAGGAAATGGTGAACAAAGTGAGTAAGTATTTTGCATCAGTCTGCACTGTGAAAGACACTAGCAGAATGGTGGAAGATCCAATGTGTCAGGGGTCATGAAGTGTGTGAAGTTTCCATTACTACAGAGAAGGGTCTTGGGAAACTGAAAGGTCTGAAGGTAGGTAAGTCTCCTGGACCAGATGGTCTACACCCCAGGGCTCTGAAAGAGGTGGCTGGAGAGATTGTGGAGACATTAGTAATGATCTTTCAAGGATCACTAGATTCTGGAATGGTTCCTGAAGTCTGGAAACTGCAAATATCACTCCACTCTTCAAGAAGGGAGAGAGGCAGAAGAAAGGAAATAATAGACCAATTAGTCTGACCTCAGTAGTTGGGAAGATGTTGGAGTTAATTATTAAGGATGAGGCCTCAGGGTACTTGGAGACAGGTGATAAAATAGATTGTAGTCAGCATGGTTTCCTCAAGGGAAACCTGCTTGAGAAATCTGATAGAACTCTTTGAGGAAGTAACAAGCAGTACAAACAAAGGAAAATTGGTTAATGTTGCATACTTGGATTTTCAGAAGGCCTTGACATGGTTTGACAAGGTACCACACATGAGGCTGCTTAACGAGCTACGAGGCCATGGTATTACAGGAAAAGTTCTAGTATGGACAAAGCAGTGGCTGATTGGCAGGAGGCAGAGTGGGAATAAAGGGAGCCTTTTCTAGAAGGCTACTGCTGATTAGTGGTATTCCACAAGGGTCAGGGGCAGGACCGATTCTTTTTACGTTATATATCAATGATCTGGATGATGGAATTGATGGCTTTGTTCTAAAGTTTGCAGACAATATGAAAATAGGTGGAGGGGCAGGTGGTTTTCAGGAAATAAGGAGGCTACAGAAGGACTTAAAGAGATTAGGAGAATGGGCAAAGAAGTGACAGGTGGAATATAGAGTCAGGAAGTGCATGACCATGCACTTAGATAGAAGAAATGAAAGGGTTGACTATTTTATAAATGGAGAGAAAATGCTAAAACTGAGATGCAAAGGGACTTGGAAGTCCTTGTGCAGGATTCCCGAAAGATTAATTTGCAGGTTGATCCTGTGGTGAGGACGACAAATGTGATGTCAGAAACATAGAAAAATAGAAAACAGGTGCAGGATTAGGCCATTCAGCCCTTCGAGCCTGCACCGCCATTCAGTATGATCATGGCTGATCATCCAACTCAGAACCCTGTACCTGCTTTCTCTCCATACCCACTGATCCCTTTAGCCACAAGGGCCATATCTAACTCCCTCTTAAATATAGCCAATGAACTGGCCTCAACTGTTCCCTGTGGCAGAGAATTCCACAGATTCACCACTCTCTGTGTGAAGAAGTTTCTCCTCATCTCGGTCCTAAAAGCCTTTATCCTTAAACTGTGACCCCTTGTTCTGGACTCCCCCAACATTGGGAACAATCTTCCTGCACCTAGCCTGTCCAATCCCTTTAGAATTTTATACGTTTCAATAAGATCCCCCCTCAATCTTCTAAATTCTAGTGAGTATAAGCCCAGTCCATCCAGTCTTTCTTCATATGAAAGTCCTGCCATCCCAGGAATCAATCTGGTGAACCTTCTTTGTACTCCCTCTACGGCAAGAATGTCTTTCCTCAGATTAGGGGACCAAAACTGCACACAATACGCCATTTTTAAAAATTCTTTTATCTATCATTCAGCATTCATTTCTAGAGGATTGGAATATAAAAGCAAGGATGTAATGTTGAGACTTTATAAAACCATGATGATGCCTCATTTAGAGTATTGTGAGCAGTTTTAGGCCACTTAGAAAGGATGTGCTGAAACTGTAGGGGGTTCAAAGGAGGTTCACGAAAATGATTCCAGGGTTGAATAGCTTGTCATATGAAGAGCATATGATGTCTCTGAGCCTGTATTCACTGAAATTCAGAAGAATGAGGTGTGACCTCATTGCAACCTATAGAATGGTGAAAGGCCTTGATAGAGTGGATGTGAAGAGAATGTTTCCTATGGTTGGAGAGTCTAAGACCAGAGGACACAGTCTCAGAATAGAAGCTGTCCTTTTAGAAGGGCTTTGAGGAGGGGTTTCTTTAGCCAGAGAGAGGTGAATCTGTGGAATTCTTTGCCACAAGCAGCTGCGGAGGCCAAGTCTTTATATATATTTAAGGCAGAGGTTGATAGATTCTTGATTGCTCCGGGCATGAAGGAATGTGGGGAGAAGGCAGGAGATTGGGACTGAGAAGAAAGTTGGATCAGACATGATGAAATGGCAGAGCAGACTCAATTGGCCAGATGGCCCGATTCTTCTCCTATATTTTATGGTCTTATGGTCTTATATTCAGTTCAGCTCAATTAATTTCAATCTATTGTTGTGTCATTCATTACTTGCAGGCTGCCCACTAAATAGGAGAGCAGAACGTTTTATAGTACCAGCGACCCAAGCCGCTGCCTATATGGAGTTTGTACATTCTGCCCATGACTGTATGGGCTTCCTCTGGGTGCTCCAGTCCCCCCCCACAAACCGAAGACGTACCAGATGATAGGTTAATTGGTCATTGTAAATTGTCCCATGATTAGGCTACAATTAAATTTGGGGATTACTGGGCAGTGTGGCTCGAAGGACTGAAAGGGCCAATTTCATACTCTTTTTAATCCCTTATGGCCACTATCAATACAACTTCACAGTGACCTAAAGCAGCTGAGCTAAAAGTTTTACCCAACTTTTAACAAGTGATATGTTCAACCTTCAGATAAACTTAAAGCTTATTTTATATTTGATATCATCAATCCTCATTTCTTCAATCTAATGCCTCAAGATTGAAAGTAAATGGCAAAGCCTCTCACCATCGCAAAAGAGTACACATCCCTCCGCCTGCCACAGAAATCTTTTGATTGCAGTGCTCACCATATCCATAAATTACCAGTTAGTCCAGAGTCGATACTCATTGTCTGATCCAGTCCTGTGTAAAAAGAGCAACAAACCTCAGTTACAACACAACCAAGGCCATCAGCATTGTCAAGGACCACCTCCTTCCCCTAATCTGTCCCACAATCTCTTTGACTTCCTTCCATCAGGTAGAAGGTTTCACATATAAGAACAGGGATTGTTAGACTGGGGATCAGCTTCTTCCCCCAGGCTGTGAGCTGTCTGAACACTCTGCTACCAACCAGTACAAATGATTTATGACAGTGCCAATAGCATCAATATATTTAACTACTGGATATATCATATATGCACTTCATGTCCGCTTGTGCATTTACAGAATACTTCTTCTAACTGTAAATATCATTGCGTTAATATCATTTGCTGTGCTGTATGTGACATACAGTATGTACTGTGTTTTGCATCTTGGTCCCTGAAGAAGGTTGTTTCATTTAGCTGTATACATATGTATAGATGAATGAATAAATTTCAACTTGGACATGACCAAGGGCTGTGCTTATGACCAGCAAAATCTTACCCCCTACAAAAAAACCACAAAGACGTATCAGCACAAGTTAAAGTTTCTCACTCTAATTACTCATATCTACCAAAATTTGTTTGCAGTCTAGTTTATTCTTCCCAAGGAGCCCAAAGTTTAAGAATGCTTCAAACCAGTCTCTGCTACCAGCCACAGTTACACAAATTCAATAACTAATACTTTTGTCAAATGTGATTTCCTTTTCATATTCACAACGTGAACACTACCTCACTATTTTTTCCACTTGTTTTGCACTACTGGCTGCATCACGGCCTGGTATGGGAACACCAATGCCTTTGAGTGGAAAGTCCTACAAAAGGTAGTGGATTTGGCCCAGTACTTCATGGGTAAAAACTTCCCAACCATTGAGCACATCTACATGAAACGTTGCCGTAGAAAAGCAGCATCCATCATCAAAGATCCTCACCACCCAAGACATGCTCTTTTCTCAGGTAGAAGGTACAGGAGCCTTGGGACTCACACCACCAGATTCAAGAACAGTCACTACTCCTCAACCATCAGGCTCTTGAACAAAATGGGAAAGCTACACTCATATAAAGGCTCTGTTATTTCATGCTCGTTATTTATTGCTATTTATTTATATCTGCATTTGCACATTTTTTTTACTATTCCTGAGGTTTGGAGTTCAGAGTTACTGTTCTTTCTTTCTTTTTCAATATTTTTATTAATTTCTTACATAAAAGAATACAGGGTACAGTAAGATATATAATATATATCAATTACAATATATTGAAATCACAGATGAGGTGCAATTATCCCATATCCATATAAATTAAATTTAAACATAAAATTGAAAAGAAATAATTTTATTATATACAAAATCTAAACCCACTACCAGAGGAAAAAACAGCTGTTTGGTTAAAAGAAAAGGAAAAAATCCTTAACATATAGTAAAACATATCATTAGCCAACATCTGTGCTTAATAGCAAATCAAAGATTTTGAAAGTAATTCAAAAAAGGTCCCCACAATGTTAAAAAAAATCTTGTCTAGGTTCAGAAATTGAACAGCGAATCTTCTCTAAATTAAAGCATGACATGACATCAGGTAACCAATGAGTAGGAGTAGGTGGAGTGGCATCCTTCCACTTCAGCAACAACGCCCTCCTGGCTATAAGAGAAATAAAGGCTAAAATATTCAAGTCGTGTGTCTCCAAAATAATATCACTTCCTCCAACAATGCCAAATAAAGCAGTCAAAGGATTAGGTTTAAAATTTACTTTAAAAAGTAGCGAGTTACTGCTCTATAGATTTACTAAGTATGCCCGCAGAAAGACATTCTCAGGGTGAAAGACAATGTGGTGACATCAGAATCAGAATCAGAATCAGACTTTAATCGCCAAGTACCTATGCACATACAAGGAATTTACTTCCGGCAGATGTTGTCTCTCTGCTCATAACAATAATAATGATAAATATAAATGAAAATATAGATTATACATACAGGTAGTGCAATCCAAGTAATAGTTAGCGGACAGTTAACCGACAGTTAACTGTTCAGCAAAGTGACCACAGTAGGGAAAAAACTTCTCCAGTGCCTATTAGTCTTAGTCTGGAGGGATCTGAAGCGCCTACCAGACGGAAGCAGATCAAACAGTCCGTGCGCAGGATGGGAGGAGTCCTTTATGATGTTCCCCGCCCTCTTCTTCAACCTAGAAGAGTACAGGTCCACAATAGAGGGCAGGGAGGCTCCAATAATGCGCTCGGCAGTCCTCACTGTGCGCTGTAGTCTGGTTCTATCCTGCTTGGTGGCGGCTCCAAACCACACAATGATGGAGGTGCACAGGACAGACTCAATGACTGCAGTGTAGAACTGCAGCAGCAATTCCTGAGGCAGACCGTATTTCCTCAAGAGCCGCAGGAAATACATCCGCTGCTGGGCCTTCTTCAGGATGGAGCTGATGTTCTGCTCCTACTTCAGATCCTGAGAGATGGTGGTTCCCAGGAACCTGAAGTTCTCCACGGTGGACACAGGGCTGCTGAGGACTGTGAGGGGAGACATAGCGGGGGGATGTCTCCTGAAATCCACTATCATCTCCTTTTGTATTCTGTTTCTGTTGTATTCTGACATGTTTGTATTCTGACAATAAATTTTACTTTGAACTTTTGTAATATATTAAATTTCAAATTTTAAGATGAATTTGGATGGTAGGGGTATGGAGAACTGTGGTTCCCGCGCAGGTTGATGGGAGTAGATGGCTTAAATGGCTCGGCAAGAACTAGATGGACCAAAGGGTGTTTCTCTGCTGTACTTTCCTATGACTCTAATTTACAGTTTTTATTATTATGTATTGCAATGTAATTCTACTGCCAAACAACACATCTCATAACATATTCCAGTGACATTAAACCCGATTCTGATACTTTCATATTCACGACAAGCCGGTGATTATAGACCTTGCCATCGTCTTAACAACAGATTCAAGCTATTTCTCTGACCACTATTATCAGGTTAATTAATATGTAATTTCTCATTTTTCTTCCCCTTTCCTTCTTAACCTGTGAGATTACATTTGTTTTCTTACATTTCTTTTCCTTTTTACTTATTTGTAGAAAATCTTACTGTGTGATTTCATGTTTGTTTACTGAATACTTCTCTGCTCTTCCCTTCCTCATTCGTGTCTTGGTCCCTTTTCACTGTGAATTGAAATCTTCTCAATCCGTGGCATTCAGTGTTCTATGAAGCTTTACAAAGCTTGCTCTTGTGATACACAAGTCTGCATGTAACTTCTCTTTTTGAACCAAAGAGAGAGCTCTTCACATATCGGGCTGTTTGATTTAAATGTTCACCATTGTCTGTTTTACTCATTCCTTCGAACATCATTTCCCAATTCCTTCTAACAAAGTTTCCCAATTCACCTTGGCCAATTTAAGATCTAAACCTTTGTATAGATTTAATACACTGATTTCAGACTGCAAAGTCACTTTCAAACTTCATACAAAATTATTCCTAATTCTGATCCTTAAACTCAGACTATAAATTGACCCTTTCTCAGAGCACAAGGACATATGTTCCTTCACTGGCCCCTCATATACTGTTCTAAAAATGGTGTTCTAAACAAATTTGCCCTCCACGTCATTGCTGCTAATTTGATTAAGCCAGTCTGTGTCAATTGTCATTTTTCTTTAATTTGCTAAATTTTCTCTCACCAGCACCTTGCTCTGACGATGGAGTTTAAAGCCTTATCTATAGCACAATTTATTCTGTTCCATGGGAGACAGGTCCCAGACCTCCCTACACAATAGCTCACCTCTTCCTCAGCAGAGATGCCAATATTCCAAGAACTGATACTCATCTCTCCCATATTAATTTTTTGTGCACACAATCAATTCTCTGGTCTTATTGACCCTACTGCAATTTGTGTACGGTTAAGTTAATCTCTCCTTAGCTGACAACCCTACCATCCCCAAAATTCATCTGGTGTGCTCCAAGTATCACTAGCAAATTCCTTCTTAGATAGGGACACCAATATGTACATAATATTCCAGAGGTGGTTCATCACCACTCTTTATAATTGGTGCAAGCTATATATAGTTGCTGCAAGATGTCTCAAATCTTGTACTCAAATTATCATGTTTGCTGTTGTAGCGAGCTAACTTTCACTTACTTGTGCACAAGGCACTCAGTTCCCTCTGAATACCATCACCTTTCAGTTTATTACTGTTTTTTTAAAAACTGCTATCCCACAGTATTTATTCTACCTAAGCAAATGACCTCATATTTTTCCACATTACTTTCCATTACTTCTCATTTTCTTCCTTGTCCTCGCCCATTCATTTGTACGTCTATATCCACCCCCTCCCCTGCACGCTCCACACCACCCACACCAAAATCCAGTTTTGTACATCAGAAAAACACTGTAGCTGCTGTCGTCATGGATCACAATATTTTCCATCAGCTCACACATATTGCAGCTGCAACATATCACCTACACGCCTATCTTCATTTAATTGGTATAGTTTAAATTTAGGTTTCTTTCTATATAAAGCGACACTGGCAGACAACTTATTTATTATTCCAAATGTAAATTACAAGGCTTAGAATAGTTAAAGAAAACAATTCCATACTTAAAATGAAATCACCAACATCCACGCTCAATGTGGGACATATTTATCCAACGTAACATTGTTCATGAAGTTCATGACTGGACACTATAGAGGAGGGGTTCCCAACCTGCGATCCATGGTAATGTAGTGATTAGCACAGCGCTTTACAGTACCAGTGACCCGGGTTTCCAGACAGTACCTGTAAGGAGTTTGTACGTTCTCCCCGTGACCACGTGGGTTTCCTCTAGGTGCTCCAGTTTCCTCCCACAGTCCAAAGACCTACCAGTTGGTAAGTAATTGGTCATTGTAAATAGTCCTGTGATTAGGCAAGGATCAAATCAGGGGATTGCTGGGCAGTTTGGCTTGAAAGGCCAGAAGGGCCCTTTCTGTGTTGAATGTCAATAAATAAATGGCATGAAAAAGTTGGGGACCCCTGGTGTAGAGGAACATGATCCTTTAATTATTTTTCTCATTGTAAGGTGTTTAGGAATATTCGAGTGGAACGACCCAGTCAGGCTGCATCCATGAAAAAAGATCAGAGAATCTGATTTGTAATGTCAATTCTTTCTCTTGGTTGACCTGCTAGTCATTACCAACATTTTATGGCTTTATTTCTGACTACTAAGCATCTGTTTGTGTATTATTATAAACCGGTACAGTTTTACTAATTCATCTGTGTATTTTTACTAAATTACCAAAGTTAAGCAATTGTACAGACAATCCAGACCTCCATTTGTGATCATTTGAATAAGTCACTGAATATTATTCTCACTAAGCAAGAGTAACCTACAATGAAAATATAGTTGCATTGGCATGCCATAGCTCAGTATATTCAGTATCATTTTAATGGAAATTCATTTGTAGCCAGCCCAGATGTGCCTGTGCACATTACAGTGATATTATTGGTAGTAAAAGGTGGAAAACTAACTCCCATGTATAAACACCTAGTGACATGGGATTGACAAGTAAGATTGCAGTAAGTGGGATGAGTTGAGATGTGACACGGGGGCAAATTACCCTCACAGAGCTGAATATTCTACTGACACTCCCTTTGAAGAAGATAGACTCATTGGACAGGACACTGAAGGATGGTTGGGAACTTGGAACCGAGAGGTACTGGGAGGAAGGATGGTGGAGAGACAAGATGGCAAGTTGCAAAATATAAAACTTAAAGGAATCTTTTCCATCAGCGTTTCCAAAATTACTGGGGGGGGGGGGGTGGTGGAAGAAGATCTCCCATGGAAGCCACAGTGACTGGAGGCTGTGGTAGAACAAAGGACCCTACAGAAATTCCTGGCAATTCTGGACAATGTTTCTCACCCCCTGCTGAACAGAGGAGCACTTTTAGTAACAGACTAAGACAACTGCGCTGTTCCAAAGAGAGCTATATGAGGTCATTCTTATCCTCCGCCATCAGGCTCTATAATGAGTCAGCCGGGGAAGTGATTTTGTAATCTCTGACTTGTAAATCTTTTACATCTTATTTTTAAGGTAACTTATTTTTATTCTTTCTTACTTCTCATCTAATATTTGTGTATCTGTGCACTTGTAATACTTCTGTTACACTGTAATTTCTCTTGGGATCAATAAAGTATCTATCTTTCTCTCAAATACTCCTCATATGACAAGGGAGGAGGTCCTGATGAGAGAATATAGAGAGTCAGGGAGAAAGATGAAAAACAGGACCTCAAGGGTGGAGATTTCTCGATTGCTGCCTGAGACAATGACTTGGCAGATGAATTCAAGGCTAAAGAATTGGTGCAGGGTTTTAGATTCCGAGATGATTGGGATTTCTTCTGGGAAGGTACGACCTGTACAAAAAGGATGGGTTACATCTGAAGTCTAGGGGGACCAATATCCTTGCTGACAGGTTTGCTGGAGTTGTTGGGGAGGGTTTAAAACTAATTTGGCAGAGGAATGGGAACTAAAGTGTTGGGGCTGTTGTTATACAAGTAGATACAGTGTGAAGTGACACCGGGAGAAAGGACAGCATATGATAGGGCAAAATTGCAGTAAGTGGGATGAGTTGAGATGTGACACGGGGGCAAAATCAAAAAGGATAATAAATACAGGACTGAAGGGGTTATATTTGAATATATGTGGTATATGAAATAAGGTCTTGTAGTACAGTTAGGGACTGGCAGGTAATGGAGTCGTATCTTGAGGAAGATCATAGTTGGGAGCTTAACATCCAAGGATACACATTGTATTGAAAGGACATGCAAGTAGACAGAGGGGCTGAGGTGGCTCTGTTGGTAAAAAATGAAATCAAATCCTTAAACAGAGGTGACATAGGATCAGAAGACGTAGAATCCTCGTGGGTAGAGTTAAGAAACTGCCTGGGTAAAAAAAAAAAGACCCTCTTGGAAGTTATATACAGGCTTCCAAACTGTAGTCAGGATGTGGGGCACAAATTACAATGGGAGATAGAAAATGCATGTTACAATAATCATGGGGAATTTCATACGCAGATACAGTAGATTGGGAAAGTCAAGTTGGTGCTGGAGCCAAGTGAGGGAATTTTTAGAATGCCAATGAGATGTCTTTTTAGAGCAGCTCCAGCTTGAGCCCACTAGAGAAACAGTCGTTCTGTGTAAAGAACTCGGTTTGATCAGGGACCTTAAGGTAAAGTGTCTTGAAGAAAGATCTCAGGCCAAAACATTTATTCCTTTCCATGGCTGCTGCCTGACCTGATGTGTCTGTGCTAGTGATCATAATATGATAAAATGCACCTTGCAGTTTAAGACGGAGAATCTTAGGTCAGATGCATCAGTATCCTTGTGGAGTAACGGCAATTACAGAGGCATGAGAGAGGAGCAAGCCGATGTTTACTGGAAGGGGACACGAGCAGGGATGACAGCAGAACAGCAATGGCTGGAGTTTCTGGGGGTAATTTGGAAGGTGCAGGAAAGACACATCCCAAAGATGAAGAAGTATTCTACAGGATGAGGCCAGCATGGCTGACAAGGGAAGTCAGAGACAACATAAAACCAGAAGTGAGGGGATATAATACAGCAAAAAAAATGTGGAAAGTTTGTAATTAGGAAAATGGGCAAAGATGTGGCAGATGGAATATAGTGTAAGGAAGTGTATGGCCATGCACTTTGGCATCAGGAATAAAGGCATAAACTATGTTCTCAATGGGGAGAAAACTCAAAACTCTAAGTTGCAAAGGGACTTGAGTCCTCTTGCAGGATTCCCTAAAGATTAACTTGCAGGTTGAGTCTGTGGCAAAAGCAATGTCAGCATTCATTTCAAAAGGACTAGAATATAAAAGGAAGGATGTCGTGTTGAGGCTTTAAAAAGCATAGATCAGACAGCACATGGAGTACTGAGAGCAGTTTTGGACCCGTTAACTAAGAAAAGGTGTGCTGGCATTGGAGAGGGTCATGAGAATGATTCGGGGTATGAAGGTGTGAACATATGAGGAGCATTTGATGGTTCTGGGCCTGAACTTGTGGGAGTTTACAAGAATCTCAATGAAACCTATCAGATATTGAAAGGCTTAGATAGAGTACATGTGGAGAGGATGCTTCCTACTGTGGGCAAGTCTGGGACACGAGGGCACAGCCTCAGAATACAGGGATGTCCATTTAGAACAGAGATGAGGAGAAATTTCTCCAGCCTACTAGTGATGAATCAGAGGAATTTATTGCCATAGACAGCTGCGGAGGCCAAGTCATTCAGTATTTTTAAAACGATGCTGATAGGTTCTTGATTAGTCAGGGTGACAAAGGTTACGGGGAGAAGGCAGGAGAATGGTGTTGAGAGGGATAATAAGTCAGGCTTAATAAGCAGACTTAATGGGCCTAATGGCCTAATTTTGCTCTTATGGTCTTATTAGCAGAGACTATTGACTGCCTATCAATATATTTTATCCGAGTAGCCTCCAACCCGGTGACATGAACATTAAATTCTCTGATTTCCAGTTATTTCTCCTCCCTTCCCATTTCTCATTCTGGTTACCCTCTCATCCCGACTCTTCTCCGTGCCGGACCATCACCTGGTCCCCCTGTTCCCCCTCCTGCTTCTCTTTTTTTCTTTGTTCTACTGTCGTCTTCTATTAGATCCCTTCTTCAATCCTTTACCTCTTTCACCTGTCTTCTCCTGGCATCTTAACTCACCGCCTCCCCTGCCCCACCCACCTCACCTGGTCTTACCTATAACCTGCCAGTTTGTATTCCGTCCCCTCCCCGCCCCACTTCTTAGTCTGGCTTTTGCCCCCTTCCCGCTGAGTAGGCCTGAGGAAGGAAGCATCAACTGTTTATTGCCCTCCATAGATGCAGCCTGACCTTCTGAGTTCCTCCAGCATTCTGTGCGTATTACTCAACTATCTTTTTTATTTCTTTACAGAAGGTAGAAAGCCCAGTAAGGGACAGTCCCAAATAGCTGTTGTGGTGAAGATACTTCCACAGCCCTGTTGGAAGAGTGCTCCAATACCTGAAGCCAGCGAAACTTAAGTACTTTTGAAGGTGAGATATCGTGTGACTTCGAACTTGCAGGTTAAGGTGTTCCCTAGCATCTGATGCTTAAGTTGTTTGAGGTCACAAGTATAGGAAGTAATAAGATTAATATTCATAACACCGCCACACAGATTGCAGATGATAGACAGCTAAAGCTGATGCACATATGCAAGTGCAGCCACACACACACACACACAAATAAATATACAGATACACATGCAAATCCACCATAGCCCAAAGCAAGGTGTTGTTAATCAGCATAAATTAAATTTTGCAAAAATGCCCGTCATTAAGATTAAAAATAATAAGACTTTCACACAAAGAATCAGGGGGGAGAAAAGCAAAAAGCAGACATGGTCACCCTAATTACTAATTGCTTGCGGCTGGGCACAAGATAATCTGTATCAATTTTTCATCACTTGGTCATGACTATACCACTGCAGGGTTCATTGGAGTTGACACCCTGCTCCCACAATGGCTGGGAGCACATATTAAATGATTTTTAAAATTTTTGTTTTGTAAAAATAGTGAGGTGTCACAGTAGCATAGTGGTTAACACAACACTTTACGGTACTAGTGATCTGGATTCTATTCATGCCACTGCCTGTAAAGAGTTTGCACGTTCTCCCCTGAACCTCCGAGTTTCCCCTGGGTCTCCAGTTTTCTCCCACAGTCCAAAGACATAGCAATTGATAGGTCGATTGGTCATTGTAAATTGCCCATGATTAGGCTAGGATTAAATCAGAGGTTGCTGGGTGACATGGTTCAGAGGAAGGGAGAGAGGGAGGGAGAATAGATAAATAGAGAGATATTACCTTTATTTGTCACATCCACATTGAAACGTATATTTAAATGTATTATTTTGTGACAACGACAAACACAGTCTGAGGATGTGCTGGAGGCAGCCCCCAAGAGTCAACAAGCTTCCGGCAACAACATAGTAGGCACTCAGCTCACCAACCTTAACCCTAACCACGTCTTTGGGATGTGGGAGGAAACCAGAGCACCTGACGCAATCACAGAGAGAGCATGCAAACTCCTAATGGACAGCGATGGAAATTGAACCCTGGTTGGTGATCACCAGCACTGTAAAGGGATTGCATTAACCACTATCCCATTGAAAGGAATTTGTTTTATTCCAGAAATATAGCAGCTTGTTGATTGCCGTGGAAGATCAAATGGTAGGGTAGCACTGATGTTGGAGGTAAAACAGAGTAAAAAATGAACTTGTGCCCATGAAACACCTTTCACATTCTCGGGACATCACGTATTTCCCACAAAGCACTTGTGAATTGCAGTAACTACAACAATGTAGAAAACATGACAATCAATTTCTATTTGGCAAACCTCTCCGTACAGTAATGTAACAGTGGACAAATAATACATTGGTAGACAAAGAATGGGCTTAATAAATGTTAATGCAGAAACGGCAAGGGAAACTCGTATGTTCCTCTTCCAAATATTGCCAGGGAGATTTAACATCCACACAAGACAGGCATTTGGCAGTGCAATATTCCCTCTGAGGGCAGCTGGAATGCCAGTCTGGATCTTGTGGTCTAATTGGAGCCTGAGCACACAATTTTTCGACTTAAAGAGAGCGATGCACAATGGGTACTACTACAGTTGGCATTTCAGCTAACAATTTAAATAGCTGACTTATTGCCTCATTATCCCACTCCAAGTTCAGTCTAAAGGATTATCCTCTATTAGCAAAGGAAGATAAAGTTGAGGTGCTGAATGAGATCAAATTTGAAAAAGTGGTGGGTGGTACTAAAATGACGAGCTCTATTTTAAGTGCGTAAATCACTTGAATTCCACTTTGCCTCTGCCATCAGACTTCTGAACATCTATAAAACCATGAACACTACCTCCTTTGCTCTCTTTTTACACTATTAATTATTTTTTATATTCTTATTGTAATTTATAGCATTTTATGCACTGCACTATACTGTTGCCACAAAACATCAAATTTCATGACATACACTCAGTAGTCACTTTATTAGGTAACTTCTGTTCATCGACTTCTGCTACTGTAGCCCATCCACTTCAAGTTCTGAGATGTTGCATGTTTAGAGATCTTCTTTTGCACACCACTGTTGTAACATGTGGTTATCTGTCTTCCTGTCAGCTTTAAGCAGTCTGGTCATCCTCCTTTGACTTCTCTCATTAATAAGGCATTTTCCACACAAAACTGGGTGATTTTTGTTTTTTGCACAATTCTCTAAACTCTCGAGACTGTTGAGCGTGAAAATCCCAGGAGATCAGCAGTTTCTGAGATACTCAACACCCCCACCCCATTTGGTACCAACAATCATTCCACAGTTGAACTCATTTAGATCACATTTCTTCGCCATTCTGATGTTTGATCTCAACAGCAGAATCATTTGACCATATCTTTATGCGTTGAGTTGCTGCCACATAATTGGTTGATTGCATATTTGCCTAATAAAGTGGCCAACTAGAGTAGTTAAGGAGCTGTATTTTCCATAACTACCAGGTGCCATAAGATTGTTGATGTTTTTGTAACCTGGTGAGTGAATGTGGCTTAACTTACAGCTACAAAACCTAAGAAAAGGAAGAACATTAAAATTTTTAAAAGGGAGGAAGCAAAGAATCATGGAATCACAGAAGGTTACAGCAAGTTGTAAACTAAGTCAGGTCCATCATGGACATCAGCCTCCCCAGGATGTAGGACACTTTCAAAACACCTACAAAAGGCATGGTCACAAGAAAGCAGTCGTCATCATCAACGACCCCCAGATTCCAGGTTCTGTACTTGCTGCTGCCATTGGGAAAGAGGTATAGGAGCCTTAGGTCCCACACCACAAGGTTCAGGAATTGTTATTACCCTTCAACCAGCATGGATACCTTCACTCACTTCAACACTGAACTAATCAATTGACACGGTCTATGGATTCACTTTCAAGGACTCTAATGTTCTCAGTATTATTCATTTATTTATTTTATATTTGCACAGTTCATCTTTTGCACATTGGTTTCCTGACAATTTTTGTTTATCAGTTTCTTTTATAATTCTATTGTATTTCTTTGTTCTACTGTGTATGCCCATAAGAAAATGAATCTCAGGATTGTATATGGTGACATATATGTATTTTGAACTTTTACTGTTCATTGAGAGTTTCTTGCCCTTAATTCTGCACCTCTATTTATAAACCTTAATACTCTTTTAGTTGCTTTCTCAATTTGTCTTGTTATATTGAACAATTTTGCAGAAATGGCCTTAGATCTCTGTTCACATGTATCTTTTAAAATAACACCATCTCATTTACATTGCCTTGTCTAATTCTTCCAACTGACTTCCTGAGGTCCATTAACACCCTCTTCAGACAATTTCTGAAGAATTATGGGGATTGCACTGAAACCTATTGAATGTTGAAAGCCCTTGATGGGGTGGATGTGGATTGAATGTTTCCTGTGGTGGGGGAGCCTGGGACCAGAGGACACAGCCTTAGAATAGAGGGACATCCATTTAAAACAGAGATGGGGAGGAATTTCTTTAGCCCAAGAGTAGTGAATCTGTGGAATTCGTTATCACAGGTGGCTGTGGAGGCCAAGTCATTGGGTATATTTAAGGCAGAGGTTAGTAGATGCTTAATTAGTCAGGGCATGAAGGGATACGCAGAGAAGACAAAAATTGGAGCCAAGAGGGAAATGGATCAGCCATGATGAAATGGTAGAGCATATTTGATGGGCCAGATGCCCTGATTCTGTCCCTCTATCCTTTTGTGGTCTAAAATTTGGAAATTATACTTATAGTGATACCTATGATAGTCATTGTGCCTATTATGAAAAGTGGAGGTCCTAATACTTAATACAAGGAAGGACCAGCGTACATATCCCCTTAGTCCAGGGGTTCCCAACCTTTTTAATGCCATGGACTGATACCATTAAGTGAGGGCTCCGTGGACACCAGGTTGGGAAACCCTGCCTTAGTTCCAAAGAATCCCAGCTATTCTTTGTTGCCTTTTTCCATATCTTGGTTTCCTTGGGCAGTTTTCTAAGCATGCTACTCCTGACCCCTTTATTCAATGGGATTCAATCTTGATGATAAGTAATTATGTGCTAAGGCATCAAACACCTTTAGAAAATCCACTTCCACCACGACAATCTCCATTGCCTTCAATGACTCTCTTGATTACCTCCCTGAAAAAGTCCATTAAGTTAGTGAGACATGACTCACCTTCAGCAACTGTAAGTTGACTAATTCTAATCAATCCACACCTGTCCAAGTGACTGGTAATATGGTCCACTTGTAATTTCTGAACATTTCTCTAATGCCAAGGTAAAACCAGCTATAGCGGTAAAACCAAAAAATTTGACACTACCAGCAACCCTAGGAGTTTGTTACACTTACATGACGTGCCCACAGCTCTGATGATTGCCCCAAAAGTCCTTTATTCAATACCTTATTAACAATTAGCAAACATAAAATCTTGAAGCAATGAAACCCAAGTATACCAAATGTAACAAAGTGTTATTGAGCGTTACTGAGCAGTCAGCAAAATCCACGACCTTTGCCGGTCCCAAGCTACAAACTGCTCTGAAATAAGCAAGAATGTGAAACTTACTCTCTCCGCTTTAACCACACCCCCACTCACACCACACTGCCACAATAAACATGCAATGCAGATAGACAATGGACGCAAGGCTGTGACACACAATCTTCAAAGAAATCTTCAGTTTGCAGATGCCTTCGTACACTGATGTGTGGAAGATTGTGTCTGATACCAGGACAAGGTGCACCTTTGAATCTTCAACAATGTAATGAGCATCTTGCTTGAACCGGAATCAGAATTAGCTTTATTACCACCTACACACACTCAGTGGCTGTACACCTGCTCACTAAAGCATATATTTAATCAGCCAATCATGTGGCAGCAACTCAATGCATAAAAGCATGCAGACTGGTCCACAGGTTCAGTTGGTGTCCCACCAAACATCAGAATGGGGAAGAAATGTGATCTAGGTGACTTTGACCATGGAACGATTGTTGGTGCCAGGCAGGGCGGTTTGAGTATCTCGGAAACTTCTGATCTCCTGGGATTATCACACACAACAGTCTCTGTGGTTTACAGGGAATGGTGTGGAAAAACAAAAAGAAACACCCATTGAGCAGTAGTTCTGTGGGCGAAAGCACCTTGTTAATGAGGGAGTCAGAGGAGAATGGCCGACTAGTTCAACCTGACAAGGTGGTGACCGTAACTCAAATAACCATGCATTACAACAGTGGTGTGCTTAAGAGCATCTCTGAATGCACAACGTCAACCTTGAAGTAGATGGGCAACAGCAGCAGATGACCACTCCTGCACCTCAGAACATGGCCACAGTGTGTATGTCACCATATACTCCCGAGATTCATTATCTTGTGGGCATTCACAGTAAATACAAAGAAACATAACAGAATCATTGAAAAACTCCACACACACAAAGTTCGACAAACAAACATTGTTGAAAATAAGTCAAACTGTGAAAAAGACAAAAACAAAAATAATACTGATAAATAAACAATAAATAATATTGAGAGCAAATTAAATACAACTGGATGGCTTATCAATGTAGTGTAATGTACTCGCTGAAGTTTAGAAGAAAGAAGGGGGATCTCATCGAAAACTATTGAATATTGAAATGCCTAGACAGAGTAGATATGGAGGGGTTATTTCCTATAGTGGGGGGTGGGGTCTAGGGCCAAAAGGGCACAGCTCCAGGATAGGGGGTGGTCCCTTGGGAACAAAGATGAGGGGGAATTTCTTTAACCAGATGGTGGTGAATTTGTGGAATTCATTGCCACAGATGGCTATGGAAACCAAGTAATTGAGTATATTTAAAGCAGAGGTTGACAGGACCTCAAATGTTACAGGAATAAGGCGGGAGATTGGGGTTATTAATTAGTTACTTAAGCTCATTTCCCCTACTGAGAAATAGGTCAATGACAGAGTCCCTGTCTTGGGCCAGTCTCTTATGTTGTCCCAGGTGTAGCCCATCTTCTTGGTGTCAACTTCAAAGCCTCATTGCCCAGAGTTCTTCGGCCAGCCTGTCTTCTGCTTTCCCTGGGAATTCCACAGGAGTGCTTACCTGGTGATGCGGTACATAGCGTGTTTCCTATCCATCCCCATATTCTTTTCCTTAATTCTTCTTCCACGGCTAGCTGGTGTGTTCTGTGCCAAAGATCAGTGCTGTTGATTACTTCTGACCAGCGGATCTGGAGGATTTCTCTCAGAATGGCGTTGAGAGGGATAACAAATTGGCCATGACAGATCTGGAGGATTTCTCTCAGAATGGTGTTGAGAAAGATAATAAATCAGCCATGATGAAATGATGGAGCTGATGCAATGGGCCAAATGGCCTAATTCTCCTCCTATGTTCTATGGTCTTGCAAATCAAGCAACTCACCATCACCAAATGGGTTAGGCAACAGATATCAGCCTTTCTATCGATTCTCACATCTAGAATATTAAATCCAACATCAATTCCTACTTTGTATATTCTGTTGCCCAAGGGTTCTGATAAAACAAGCTGCTATCGAGGAAAGAAAGCTTCCACTACAATACGGCACATTTAGAGCTGAACAAGTGGAGCTCAACAAGCAAGCGGAGGCCATTTTGTTCTCTGAACCACCTTCACCATTTAAGATCATGGTAAATCATTTACTTTCACTTCACTCTTCCACACCAAGCTCATCTCTCTGGATTCCTTTTATATCCAAAACTCCTTGGCTTGAATATAGAGTAATATATAGAGACCTAGGGAGCTGGGATACCTGAGACTTTTGCACAGTACTGTATTTGTCAACATGGAGCAGAGAGCGAGTTTGTAAATCTGGTGGGAGCAAAGGATGTTGGGGATGGTGAGAGTGGAGCCCGGGGGGGAAGGGTGTGGGACAGGTGTCAGAGGAGTACGAGGGCGGGCGACAGAGGCAGGAGCAGACACACCCAGCCCTGAGACACCAAGCAAGGTCATCTGATTCCAAACAATTGGCTTATTGAGCATTACAGAATGTCTTTCTGATGCTTTCTGCTCCCTTCTCCTTTTCCCAACAGTGATTACCCTGTCTCTGCCTTCTTCCCACTCTCAGTCCACAACGGAATCAGGTTTATTATCACTCATATATGTCATGAGATAAGTATATTTTTGTAGCAGCAGTACAGTGCAATATATAAAATTACTGCATTACCATGCAAAAGTCTTAGGCAACCTAGCTATGTACATACAAGCGCCTAAGACTGTTCACTGTATCCAATAAGCAAGCTGGTACAATCCTCTTGGGTAAAGAATTTCAAAGAATCACTATCCCTTGGGTGAAGAAATTTCATCTCATTTCAATCCTGAGTGGCAAACCTTTAAGACTGTGAACCTTGGTGATAGACGTTCCACCCAGAGAAGACATCACTCCGGCATCTACCCTGCCCAGCCCCACAAACATGTTTCAATGAAACCACCCCTGCAGAGAATATGTGCAACTTACATGGTCTCTCCACATAGCATTAAGCCCTACCCGAAACTCAACCTAGTCAATGTTCATTAAGTGCACCGTATTACAAAAACATGCACTGTTATGGGGTGAGAACAACCTGAGGCTTCAGTGGGACAGAGACAGTCTGAGTGAATGAGCAATACATGGCAGATAGAGGACAGGAGAAGTAAAGGACATCTGCATTGGAAGATTAAAAAAGATCAGAAAATAGACTCTTGTAAATGCTAAGAGACTGAATTGGATGGTGGGGTGAGATACGTCTCCACCTAAGGGGGAGTAAGGTGCTCCTTCCCTCCATTAGCCTGCAGGTCACCCTTGGGCAAGGTGCAAGACCTGCTTAGTTCCTCCACCCCTGATCAGAGTCACGTGAAGCTATGGGAGCAGGTGGTGGATGGTCATATATCACGTCCTGGTTATGTGACCACTGACGCCAGTCTCTGAAGAGTATTGATAATGGCTGGGGTCACCCATCTTGTAAAGACACTGCCCAGAAGGAGACGATGGCAAACCACTTCTGTAAAAAATTTGCCAAGAACAATCATGTTCATGGGAAGACCATGCTCGCCAACATCATATGACATAATGAATGAACAAAGATACTGAAAAGTGTTTATATTTCCTATTCATGGAATGACTATGATCGCCCACATCATATGACGTGACACATAACGAACGAACAAAGACACACTGAAAAGTGTTTATATTTACTTGTCCTTACACATGAATCACTGCAAGTTAATGTGCAGGTATAGCAAGTAATTTGAAAAGGAAGTGATAGGATGATAGTTATTGCAAGAGGATTTGAGTACCAGAGGAAAGCTGCCTGACTGTAATTATACAGAGCATTGGTACAGATCCTTCATCTATTAATATGAATTGGGAACTTCCACACTCTTCCCACTGATCCCTGATGAACCAACTAGCCGATCTCCCAACCCCAAAATTACTCCTTTATTCCTATTCTGTTTTCTTTGCATTAACTAGACTTCAGTCCAGACTTGTATATTACCCCAGTCCCATGTGCTCTAGCTTCATTGTAAATCATTTACACTATATGACACTTTATTGAAGACTATCTCAGAACGTGAAGATTCAAAGTACATTTATTTTCAAAGTATGCAGTATACAACACTGAGAATTGTCTTCCCACAGACAGCCATGTAGCAAAGAAAGCCATGGAACCCATTTAAAAACTATGAGATATAGGAGCATAACTCGGCCATTCGGCCATCGAGTCTGCTCCGCCATTTCATCATAGCTGGTCAATTTTCCCTCTCGGTTCTAATCTCCTGCCTTCTCCCCGTATCCCTTCATTCCCTGACCAATCAAGAATCTATCAACCTCGGGCTTAAATATATACAAATACTTGGCCTCCACAGCTGCCAGTGGCAAAGAATTCCACAGATTCACCAGTCTGGCTAAAGAAATTCCTCCTCATCTCCATTCTAAAAGGACTTCCCTCTATTTTGAGGCCATGTCCTCTGGTCTTAGACTCTCCCACCGTAGGAAATATCTTCTCCACATTCACTCTGTCAAGGCATTTCACCATTTGATAGGCTTCAATTAGATCATCCTTCATTCTTCTAAACTCCAGTGAATACTGGCCCAGAGCCATCAAACACTCTTCATATGACAAGCTGTTTAATCTAGGAATAATTCTCATGAACCTCCTTTGAACCCTCTCCAGTTTCAGCACATACTTTCTAAGATAAGGAGCACAAAACTGCTCAAAATACTCCAAGTGAGGCCTCGCGGGTGCTTTGTAAAGACTCAACATTACATCCTTACTTTTATATTCCACTTCTCTTGAAATGAATGCCAACATCACATTTGCCTTCCCCATCACAGACTCAACCTGCAAATTAACCTTTAGGGAATCCTGCACAAGGACTTCCAAGACCCTTTGCACATCAGTCCAGAATCGAGTGATTCTTAGATGATCATTATGAAAGCCTCCACAATTTCTTCAGCCACTTCTTTCAGAACAGAAGGGTGTACACCATCTGGTCCAGGTGACTTATCTATCTTCAGACCTTTCAGTTTCCCAATAGCCTTTGCTCCAATAATGAGAACTTCACACACTACATGACCCCTGTCACCTGGAACTGCCACCATACTGCTAGTGTCTTCCACAGTGACGACTAATGCAAAATACTTATTTAGGTCATCCACCATTTCCTTGTTCCCCATTGCTACCTCTCCAGCATCCTTTTCCAGCAGTCCAATATCCACTCTCACTTCTTTTACACTTTACATATCCGAAGAAACTTTTGGAATCCTCCTTAATATCATTGGCTAGCTTTCTTTCATATTTCATCTTTACCTTCTTAATGGTGTTTTTAGTTGCCTTCTGCTGGTATTTAAAAGCATCCCAATCCTCTAACTTCCCACTAATCTTTGCTCTATTATATGCCGTCTCTTTTGCTTTTATGTTGGCTTTGACTTCCTTTGTTAGCCATGGTTATGTCTTCTTGCCTTTAGAATATTTCTTCCTCTTTGGGATGTATATATCCTGTGCCTTCTGAATTGCTTCCAGAAATTCCAGACATTGCTGCTGTGCCATCATCCCTGCCAGTGTTCTTTTCCAATCAATTCTGGCCAGCTCCTCTCTCATGCCTCTGTGATTCCCTTTACTCCACTGTAATACTGATACATCAGACTGTGGCTTCTCATTCTCAAATTTCAGGGTCAGTTCGATCATATTATGATCATTTGTCACTAAGGGTTCTTTTACCTTAAGCTCTCTAATCAATTCCAATTATTGCATAACACACAATCCAGAATAGCTGATCCCCTAGTGGGCTCAACCACGAGCTGCTCTAAAAAGCCATCTTGTGGGCATTCTAGAAATTCCCTATCTTGGAATCGCGCACCAGCCTGAAATTCCCAATTTACCTGCATTTTAAAATCTCCCGTGACTATTGTAAAATAGCCTTTTTGGCATGCATTCCTTTTGTGTCTTGTAGACCACATCGTTGCTTCAATTTGGAGGTCAGTATATAACTCCTATCAGGGTCTTTTCACCCTTGCAGTTCCTTAGCTCTATCCACAATGATTCAGCACATGTTACTTCTTTCTAATGATTTAATTTCCCTTTTTACTAACAGAACCATGTCACCCCCTCTGCCTTCCTGCCGATCCTTTTGATACAATGTGTATCCTTGGACATTGCCCAGCTATAATCTTCTTTCAACCATGACTCAGTGATGCCTACAACATCATATTTGCCAATCTGTAACTATGCTACAAGTTAATTGACTTTATTCCATATACTGCACACATTCAAATATAACACCTTTAGTCCTGTATTCACCTTTTTCAATTTTGTTCGCCTTTTTGCATAGCAACTCGTCCAGTTGGCTGCCATTTTGCCCTATCCATCAGCCTTTCCTTGTTAGCAGTCTCACTGCACATTCCCTCTGTTTGTAAACCATCTACCTTATCTTCAGCACTATCACCCCGGTTCCCATTCCCCTGCCAAATTAGCTTAAGCTCATCCAAACAACTCTAGCTAACCTGCCTGCAAGGATATTGGACCTTTTCGGATTCAGGTGTAACCCGTCCCTCTTGTACAGGTCATACCTTCCCCAAAGCAATCCAGAGATTACTACCCTGGAGGTCCTGTTTCTCTGTGTTCTACCTAGCTCCCTAAAATTTCCATTCAGGACCTCCTCACCTCGTCTAACTATGACATTGCTGCCAATATGTGCGAGGACCTCTGGGTGCTCACCCTCACCCTTGAGAATGCCATGGACACAATCCAAGACATCCTTGATCCTGGCACCAGGGTGATAAGATAATTTTGGGGTGTCTTTATCACCCCCACGGAACTTACTCTCTGTTCCTCTGACTAAGAAATCTCCTAGCTACACTGCAGTTCTCTCCACCTCTCTACTCGTCTGAGCCACAGCCAGACTCATTGCCAGAGAACCAGTCACTGTGGGTCCCCCCAGTAGGATCTTATTGAGAGGAACGGCCACAGGTGTACTCTGCACTGGCTGTGCATTCCGCTCCTTCTCCCGACAGACACCCAGTTACCTGTCTCCTACATCTACCTCCCTGTAGCTCCTGTCTATCAGCTCCTCATACTCCACTCATTGAGCTGCAGTCCTAGTTCCTAAAGTCTCCCAGACTTCCCACACACCGTACACAACACTGCCCCTGGAACCATTCTCACTGGACTACGCAGTAGCAGTCGAGAAATGAACAAATAAGAACAGAGAGAGAGTAACTTACAAGATAATCTACCTCACCCAAGCCTCATCTCACCCAAGCCTGATGAGCCAAAGCCACTCTAAAGACCGGCACACTCCAAAAATGGCCACTCCACTTGCTCTTGAATTACTCTTGGTGGCACTTTCAAATGAATCCCTCTCATTGATCGGTCGCTCCTCAACTCAGAAAAACTGCCAGGAAACTCTGCCTTCAAAATCTCATGTGTCACCCTGATTAAAAAGTAGTTTCTTTTTAAAACACACCCCTGGTGTGGATTTTCCAACTCAGAGACAATCTGAGTTAAAGAAAAACATCAAAACCTCAACACACATAAAAAGAGAACAAATCGTGGCAAGAAAAGAACATGCAAAGAACACAGAATACAAAACACTAAATCACAAAGACATCAAACCCAAAGGTACAGAATCATTTCTGACCTACTCAGATAAATAGAAACTGGAAATAAAACTAAAGACATTTCGAGCATCATTTTCCTTTTGTAGATACATGTGGACTCTGCTCAAATATTATTCTTTTGTGTTACCACTTCATTAATAATATATTCTCCTATTTCTCCTTACTGAAAGGTCAGACTAACTGGACTACTATTCCTCAGGCCCCCTCTCCCTCCTTTCTTAAACTGTGAAGTTGCATTTGCTACCTTCTAATCCATGATAACCCTTCCAGAATCTATGGAATTTTGAAAGATGACAATTAGCATTCTCCTGTTCCTCCAAGAGGATCACAACCTTGTCATGGTTTGGAGTCTTGCGTGCCTCAATGATCCAGAGAGCTATATTGGCTGGAGTCAGGGCTTTATGCTTTGGCTCTTGGCGGGGTCACCCATGCCAAACAGACTAAGAGTGGTCCACTGGTCCTCCAGGTTCATGGCTCCAGCTCAGGGCTAACAACTCTGAGTGGTAAAACAAAAATTGTTCCAGAAACGAGAATGAATCCTTCTACATCTCTGTGTGACTCCACTGGGACTCGCAGGACTGACAGTAGTGAAAACCGACAGGAGGCTACTGACATGATGATGGAAGCCCTGAACACCACCAGAGATGGAGGACCTTCACTGCTGCCCTGAACGCCAGCAGTAAGTAAGTACAGGGCAGCGACCCTTCAATGTCTGTAGTGAGATGCTGAAGATGTTCTATAGGTCAGTTGTGGAGAGCGCCCTCTTCTTTGTGGTGGCGTGTTGGGGAGGAAGCATTAAGAAGAGGGACGCCTCACGTCTTAATAAGCTGGTAAGGAAGGCGGGCTCTGTCGTGGGCAAAGTACTGGAGAGTTTAACATCGGTAGCTGAGCGAAGGGCGCTGAGTAGGCTACGGTCAATTATGGATAACTCTGAACATCCTCTACATAGCACCATCCAGAGACAGAGAAGCAGTTTCAGCGACAGGTTACTATCGATGCAATGCTCCTCAGACAGGATGAAGAGGTCAATACTCCCCAATGCCATTAGGCTTTACAATTCTACCGCCAGGACTTAAGAACTTTTTAAAAGCTATTATTAATGCTTTTTGAGATAGTGATTTAGATGCATATCATATTTTTTTTTACTGAGTTAAGTATTGTATGTAATTAGTTTTGCTACAACAAGTGTATGGGACATTGGAAAAAAAAAGTTGAATTTCCCCATGGGGATGAATAAAGTATCTATCTATCTATCTATCTATCTATCTATCACCATCTGTAAGGAAATTGTATGTGCTCCCTGTGAACATGTGTGTTTCCTCTAGGTGCTTTAGTCTCCCCCCACATTCCAAAGATGTATGGGTTAGATTAATTGATCACGTGAGTGTAATTGGACAATGCAGGCTCACTGGGCTAGAAGGGCCTGTGACAGTGCTGTACCTTCAAACCAAAAAATTCTAGTTCATCTATCTCCATCACTACCTCTTTTAAAACTTTGGCTGGGAGGCCATCATATCTCTGAGATTTATTAGATGTCAGACCCATTCATTTCTCCTATGTTTACAAAAGTCAATTACTTTTAGTATCCCATTACCCTACACCTATTGCTCTCAATCATCTGTACAAGATACTTCTTTCTTCTTTCATAAAGATAGATGGAAAATATTTGTTTAATATCTCTGCCTTTCCCTTATTCCTCAGTGCAATTTCTCTTGTCTCCATCCAAAAAATCAACCCACAATTACTTTTGATACTCTTATATAAATCTTTAGAAACGTTCATCAGTTCCATGTTGTTTGCAACACTGTTCACATTCTACTCTCCCTTTCGTTATTAATCTCTTTCTCCTTCTTTGCCAAGTTTTGATTTTTTTTAAATTAATGTCTTGCTCCTCCAGATTTCTCCCACCCTAATGTTTACTGCTCTTTTAAGCCTTTTCCTTTGAAAAAAATTAAAAATAAAAACAGAAAATGATAGGAAGGTCAGCAGCATCTGTGGAAAGAAAAGTGATCGTTCCAGGCCAATGACCTTTCCTCAGCATTAGATAGATAGATAGATACTTTATTCATCCCCATGGGGAAATTCAACTTTTTTTCCAATGTCCCATACACTTGTTGTAGCAAAACTAATTACATACTTTCAGTTGCAGTTTTTACAGGAGTGCCACTGACAGTGTCCTGACCAGCTGCATCACCGTCTGGTATGAGAATCGCAAGGCATCCGACCGCAAGACCCTGCGAAGGATTGAGGACTGCTGAGAGGATCATTTGGGTCTCTCTCCTACTCATTAGAAATACTTTTCAAGAGTGCTGTGTATACAAGGACCTTACCATTGCCAATGATCCGTCCCATCTGTCCAACAATCTCTTTGACCCCCGACCATCAGAAAGGAGGTACCATAGCATTAGGACAAAAGTTATTAGGATGGGGAACAGCTTCTACCCCTCCCCCCCAGGCTGTAAGACTACTGAACTCCCTGTCACCACCCAGGTCTCATCATATATGAAGCGCCAGTCGTTATACCGTTTTCTTTTCAACTCGTGTCATACATGCACCTTATTATTTGTTAATTTATTTGTGGTAATATTACTTCATGTGTCGTTGGTATGCGTTACGTGTTTTGTATTGTGTTCCGTGCTCTGGAGGAACATTGTCTCGTTTGGCGGTATACATGAGAACAGTTGAATCACAATAAACCTGAACTTGAGAATGAGGAGACGGTAAGAGAACAAAGGGGATGTCTATGATAGAACGAAGACACAGGGACTTAATGTGGTGGTACCCGCTGGAAGAGGTTAGTAAAGACGTTTTAATTGCAACTGGTGGAGATGCAAAAAGGAGGAAATAAATAAAAACACGGAAGAGAAACTAAAATGTAACATAAAATACAGCAGATGCCAGTAATATAAAATAGAGATTGCTGGACATATTCAGCAATTCAGGTAGCATCTATGGAGAGAAAGTAGAGTTAACATCACAGACTGAAAAATAAGAAACTGCAAAGGATGGAATCTGGAGCAAAAAAAATTGCTGGAGGAACGCAGGAGGGTCAAGCAGCATCTATGGAGTCAAAATGTGGTGACATTTCAGATTGAGATCCGGCTTAAGGGCTTAGAGGTGGGTGGAAGTGATGCAGAGGGTAGGGACAGATGCTGGTCAGTGATAAGTGGAACCAGATGAGGAGAGGAATAATGGGCAGGTGGAGCCAGGTGTGGGGGCTGGAGGAAGGAGGGGGAGGAATGGAAATGGGAAAGAGAATCATATTGGACACTTAAGAGTGGGAAAGGAACCTAAGACAATGTGGGTGAATTGAAACTGGAAAAATCATTGTTCATATCATTGGGGTGTAGGTTAACCAATCAGAATATAAGGTGTTGTTCTAGTTTGTGTTTGGCCTCATAGAGGCCATGGAAATGGCCAAGGGCAGACAGATTAATCTGGGACAGGAAGGGGAATTGAAATGGCTTAGAAGCAAAAGCTCAAGATGGCTGCTGCTGGTAGAGTTCTGATGGTCTGCAAAACGCTTGCCTGTTGGCTCAGCCTTGCCAACATAGAGGAGACTACATAGTGAGCACCAAATGCCATAGACTGGGTCTGAGGAGGATCTGCTTCACTTGGGAAGTCTGCTTCAATAGCGCAAATGTTGTTAATACAAATATCTATTCAGCCAAACATGTGGCAGGAACTCTTCATAAAAACATGCAGATATGGTCAAGATTTTCAGCTGTTGTCAAACATCAGAATGGGGAAGAAATGTGATTTCAATGACTTTGACCGTGGAATGGTTGTTGGTGCCAGATTGGGTGGTTTGAGTACCTCAGAAACTGCTGCCCTCCTGGGATTCTCACATACAGCAGTCTCTAGAGTTTAAAGAGAATGGGGTGAAAAACAAAATAAAACATACAGTGGTGGCAGACCTGTGGATGTAATGAGAGGGGCCTGAGGAGAATGGTCAGATTGACTGAAGCTGACAGGAAGACAACAGTAACTCAAATAAACACGCGTTACAGCAGTGGCATCCAATAAAGCATCTCTGAACGTACAATACATTGAAGCTTGAAGTGGATGGGCTATGCAGCAGAAGATCTCAAACATACACTCAGTGGCTGCTTTATTAAGTATAGGAGGTACTGAATAAAATGGCCACTGAGTGCATTTCCAATGTGTTAAAAATCTAATGAAATGGATTCAGTAACACAGCCATCAGAATATTACCACTGGAGGATGCATGTCATCTCCTCAATCAGAGAACTTCAGACACAATACATTAAAGAGAAAATGGAAACAGTCCACTTCACCCAGCAGCCTCTCTGTTGTGGAGCCTCCTCTAGTGCCCGATAAACACAGCCTTCTGTAAAAGCACGCACAGCATCCTCCACTGATGTATTGAAGACAAGAATAAAAGAACACCCTTTTTTAAAATCACATGTTCGTCAAAACATACAGTGAAATGCAGAATTTATGTAGATCAACGCTGAACACAATCTGAGAATGCTCTGAGGGCAGCCCAGAAGAATTGCCACAATTCCAGTGCCATCATACCATACCCACAACTTACTAACCCTAAATCACCCATTCTCGGAACGTGGGGAGAAGCAGGCACACCGAGAGGAAATCCACACTGTAACGGAGAATGCAGGAATTGAACCCAATCACTATTGGTAGTCTATCCACCCCCTATCTTAGAAAGTAAGGACTTAACAAATTTCAGTAATGATGGATTAAAAAAAACTTCATCTGTTTCAGCCACGTGATTACTTCCTCAAACACCTCCAGATTCTCGGTAAGATTCTTTAACCACTCTTTCAGTAATCTGTTCAGGCTCAACACTGCACACAGTGAAAAATGGTATCCAGATCCAGTTGTGCCCACTTCAACTAATTTGATGGAAAGCAACTAAGACACCGCGCAGTTAAATGTATTTCACATATCATCATCCCATCTATCACCTTATATTAAGCAGCAAAGTACCCACAACAAGTAGAAACCTTTCTGTTCTGTGTCTTCACATTTTATTAAAACACCTGGTATGGAAACACCAAAGCCCTTGAACAGAAAATTTTACAAAAAGTAGTGGATATGGCCCAGTCCATCACTGGTAAATCCTCCCCACCATTGAGGACATCTACATGAAATGCTGTCGCAGGAAAACAGCCTCCATCATCAGAGACCCCCACCACCCAGGACATGCTCTCCTCTCACTCCTGCCATCAGAAAGATGATACAGGAACCTGAAGACTCACACCACCAGGTTCAGGAACGGTTACTACTTCTCAACCATCAGGCTCTTGAACAAAGGGGGATAACTTCCCTTAACTTCACTTGTTCCATGATTGACATGTTCCTACAACCAATTGACTCACTTTCAAGTACTATTCATCTCATGTTCTTGATATTTATTTATCATTATGATTTATTTCTTTTTGTACTTGCACAGTTTGTTGTCTTCTGCACCCTGGTTGAACGCCCAAGTTGATTCTGTAACGGTTATTATTCTATAGATTTCTATAGAATTGAGTAGAGAATGTATCTCAAGGTTGTAGATGGTGACATGTGTATTTCAATAATAAATTTACTTTGATTTATGAAAAGAGGTTAAAGTTCAGGCACACACAGGCAGATGTATATGAGGTTAGATGACCAAAAACTCTGCCTTTGAATTTGACCTTTTAATTTATTAAACAGCAATGCCATTAGTCCATCCAGGTTTCAAATCAGCCACATGAGCCTAATGGTCAATGTATTGACCAACACTGTCTTATAGTTTCCTTTACTTACTTGTTGTCCATTGCCATACCACCTGGTTCAGGAAAAGTTATTACTCCTCAACCAATAGGCTCTTGAACCAGAGGGGATAACTTCACTCACCCCAAACACTGAACTGATTCCACAACCTATGGACTCACTTTCAAGGACTGTACAACTCTTGTTACATAATAATTATTATTATTATTTGGTTTTTTCCTTTTTGTATTTGCACAATTTGTTGCCTTTTGCACATCAGTTGTTAGTCTAGATAATACACTAGATAGAAGACCATAAGACCATAGACCATAAGATATAGGAGCAGAATTAGGCCATTTGGCCCATTTAATCTGTCCCACTATTTCATCATGGCTGATCCACTTTCCCTCTCAGCTCCAATCCCCTGCCTTCCCTGCATCCTGCCAAGCCCTGACTAATCAAGAATATATCAAATATATCCAATATTTTGGCCTCCAAAGCTGCCTATTGCAAAGATTTTCGTAGATTCACCACTCTCTGGCTAGAGAAATTCCTCCTCATCTCCGTTCTAAATGGACATCCCTGAATTTTGAGGCTGTATCCTCTAGTCTTAAACTCTCCCACCTAGGAAACATCTTCTCCATATCCACTGTGTTGAAGCCTTTCAACATTTGATAGGTTTCAATGAGATTCCCCAGCATTCTTCTGAATTCCACTAAGTACAGGCCCAAAGCTATCAAAAGCAGCTCATATGATTAGCTTTTCAATCCCGGAATCATTTTCGTGAACCTCCTTTGAACTCTCTCTGATAACAGTACATCCTTTCTTTGAAAAGAGGCCCAAAACTGCTCACCCTACTCCAAGTGAGGCCTCACCAGTGCCATAAAAACCTCAACATTACATCATTGCTTTTGTATTGGAAACAAAATATATCACTGGAAGAAAAAGAAGAGATGAAATTTAAGTCACATATACTGTAGATATCGTGCCTTCCACATGATAAACCAATGGTTTTAAAATCATTGAATTATTATTGTAGATTTTCCAAGTAGGGAAACATGTCTGACAATTCATACACATCATAAAAGAGCAATAATTCTATTTATTGCTTCATGGGTGGGACGGTAGTGTAGTGGTTAGCACAAAGCTTTACAGTACAGACAACTTAGGGTCCAATTCCCACTGCTGCCTGTAAGGAATTTCTACAGTCTCCACATGACTGAGTGGGTTTCCTCTGAGTGCTCCAGTTTCCTCCCACAGTCCAAAGATGTTTCGGTTGGTAGGTTATAGGTCATTGTAACTTGTCCCTTGATTAGGCTAAGATTAAATTGGGAGTTGCTGTGAAGCACAGCTTTAAGGGCTGGAAGGGCCTAGTTTTATGCCGTATCTCAATAAAAAAAAAAGCACTGCAAGTTTTTAAGGTTGATTTAACTAAGGAATGAGAGGTTAAAGATGATGAAGAGGTTGAGGAAGAGTTCACCAAAGCTTCACATTACATAACTAAAACCATAACTTCTTATGGTGGAACAAAGGAAGAGAGTAACACATATAAAATACTGGAGGAACTCAGTAGGTCAGGCAGCATCTATGGAGAGGAATAAAGAGCTGATGTTTTAAGACAAACGGGACCCTACATCAGGACTAAGTTCCTCCAGCATTTTATGTGTGTTACTCTGGATTTACAGCATCTTGTGCGTGCACAGAGACTGGTTAGACTCCTGCAAATGCAATCCAGCATGAGGCAAGGTGAGAGAGGATAAACCCCATATTTGCTTCCAGACCAGGGTTCAGCTGATGTTCTCTGTTCTCACACTGATGGCACTCTGGCATGTTCCTCTTCCTGCACGTTTAATTAGCCTTGGCGAGAGACAGTAGCTGATAATTATCGCATCATTCCAAACAACAGCTGTTAACCCAATTAAAAAAGGACCAAAGCTATCAATTACTGCTGAGGTACAGTAAATGTTTAATTAGCTTGCTATAGGCACAGATAGAGAAAACAGATGCAAACTATCCCCGAGAGGCCTGGTCACAAGG
This sequence comes from Hemitrygon akajei, assembly GCF_048418815.1. Classification (NCBI taxonomy): domain Eukaryota; kingdom Metazoa; phylum Chordata; class Chondrichthyes; order Myliobatiformes; family Dasyatidae; genus Hemitrygon; species Hemitrygon akajei. The sequence goes on along the minus strand of NC_133155.1, from coordinate 4,551,246 downwards.
GAGGGAAGACTGACTTTTGGATTCTGTAAACTTTCCAATTACATTAACACCTCTCCTCCTCAACACAATCCTCCCTCCCCACCTTCTCCTCATCCTGCTCCCACGTTGTTCTGGGAAAGTTAAATTTGCTTGCAGACTTTATAAGGACAGCTGTAGACATCATTCAGGGTCTTCCCCAATGAGAAGCTGTGGATGAACCGAGAGATCGGCGATCTGCTGAGGACCAGATCGGTGCCGTTCAGGTCTAGCGACCAAGTAAATACAAGGGGTTCAGGTATAACCTCTGGAAAGCCACCTCACATGAAAAGCAGCAATTCCAGAAACTTGAATCACTGAAGGATGTTCAACAGCTGTGGCTGGGCTTGAATCCTATCACCTCCTGCAAAATAAAACCAAGCGACATCTGTGACAACATGGTTTCACTCCCGGATGAGCTTAGTGCCTTTTACGCTCGCTTTGACCATCAAAACATGGAGACACCTTCAAGAACTCCCACAGACCCTGATGACCCTGTGATTTCAGTCTCTGGGTCCAATATGAGAGCATCCTTCCAGAGGGTGAACCCATGAAAAGCACCTGGCCCAGGCAAGGTACCTGTGCTATTTACTGGTTCACTAATACCTCACTTCAGCAGTCAAAGGTACCCACCTGCTTCAAGCAGGCTTCAATTATACAGGTGCCTGAGAAGAGCGTGACACACTGACCTATCATCCAGCTGCAATTACAGCCACTGTGATGGAGTGCTTTGAGAGGTTTGTGATGAAACGTATCATCTCCTGCCACAGAAGCAACTTTGATCTGCTCTACAGTCACAACAGGTCAACAGCCGATGCAAAAACACTCAAAAACATTTATAGTTGTACTGTGGAGAGCATTCTGACAGGCTGCATCACCGTCTGATATGGAGGGGCTGCTGCACAGGACTGAAAGAAGCTGCAGAAGGTCATAAATTTAATCAGCTGCATCTTGGTTACAAGCCTACGAAGTACCCAGGATCTCTTCAAGGAACAGTGTCTCAGAAAGGCAGCGTCCATTATGAAGGACCCCCAGCACACGCCCTTTTCTCATTGTTACCATCAGGAAGGAGATACAGAAGCCTGAAGGCACACACTCAGCGATTCAGGAATAGTTTCTTCCCCTCTGTCATCCGATTCCTAAATGGACATTGAACCCGTGACCACTACCTCAGTTTTTAAATATATATCATTTCTGTTTTGGCACTGTTTTTAATCTATTCAATATATGTATACTGTAATTGACTTACATTTATTTATTTCTTCTAGATTATGTATTGCATTGAACTGCTGCTGCTGCTAAATTAACGAATTTCATGACACATGCCAGTGATAATAAACCTGCACTCAGCTCTGGAACAAGTAGAGAGTGAAGAGGCATATATCAGATGTTCTTCATTGACTACAATTCAGCATTCAATACTATCATCCCCTCAAAACCAATCAATTAGCTCCAACACCTCAGCCTCTCTGCCACTAGATCCTCACTTGTTTCACTTGCAAATCTCAGTCAGTTCAGACCAGCAATGACGTCTCCTCCACAACCTCCAACCGCACCGGTAGATCACAAGACTGTGTGTTTAGCCCCCTGCTCTACTCACTTCACACTTCTGACTGTGTGGCTAAGCACAGCTCCAATGCCACATTTAAGTTTGCTGATGGCACCACTGTTGTGGCCTGAATTAAAGGTGGTGATGAACCAGCACTTAGGAGGGAGAATGAAAATCTGGCTGAGTGGTGTCACAACAACCTCTCACTCAATGTCAGCAAAACCAAAGATTATTGACTACAGGTGGAGGGAACTGGAGATCCATGAGTCAGTCCTCATCAGGATCAGAAGATGAGAGGGTCAGCAACCTTAAATTACTTGGGATTAACATTTCAGAGGATCTGTCCTGGGTCCACCATATAACTGCCATTACAAAGACACAACTTAGAAGTTTGCACAGATTCAGCATGCCCTCTAAAACTTTGAAAACTTCTAAAGATGCAGCTTGGAGAGTCTACTGACTAGGTGCATCAAAGCCTAGTATGGGAATTCCAATGCTCTTGACTGGGGGAAAAGAAAAACTACAAAAAGTAGTGGATACAGCCCAGTCCATCACAGTTAAGCCTTCCACAGCACTCAGCACATTTATAGGGAGTGCTGTTGCAGGAAAACAGCATCCAGGCCATGCACCCTTCTCACAGCTGCCACCAGGAGGGAGGTACAGGAGCCTCAGGACCACATTACGTGCCAGGTTCAGGAACAGTTATTACCCCTAAACCATCAGGCTCCTGAACCAACGGGGATAATTTCAATCTCCCCATCACTGAACTGATTCCACAACATATGGAGTCACTTTTAAGGACTCTATAACTTGAGTTCTCAATATTTTTTGCTTATTTATTTATTATTATTATTATTATTTTATTTTCGTAATTGCAGTTGTTGTCTTTTACACATTGGTTTTTTGCCCGTCTCTGTTGTGTGTGATTTTTCATTGATTCGATTGTGTTTCTTTCTATTTACTGTGAATGCCCGCAAGAAGATGAATCTCAGGGTTGTATATGTTGACATATATGCAATTTGATATTAAATTTACTTTGAACTTTGAATTTTGCAATGATTTGAAATTGCAACAGTGTTGCAAAGTACCTCAAAGATAAATTGGGAACTATGCCAAAGCTCCCTGGCCAGAGAGAGAAACAATTGGGAATAGCTTTGCTGATCCCTGGCTGCAAAAGGACACTTACCCATATTAAACATGTTTTTACCTAGCTTCCTCTCCTCCTTGAGCTTTGCAGATACTAGGCTTAGGTTAGTCAAACAAATTCAATCAGCCCCCTACTTCAAGAACCCATGTCATCCCTGCCAAATGTTTAGAAGACCTGATAACCAACTAAAACAGGTTCTAGGTCCACAACACGCAGGCCAAACATTAGCTTAGGACTTCCTCCGGGACAGGTGACCAGAACAAGTGTCAAACACAAGAGGCTGCAGATGCTGGAATCCGAAGCAACAAACAATCGCCTGGAGCAACCCAGTGCATCGGGCAACATCTGTGGGAGAAAAGGAATTGTCGATGTTTTGGTTTGAAACACTGCATCAGGACTGCCGCAAGGTTTCGACCCAAAATGCCAACAATTCCTTTCCTCCCACAGAACAGCCGTCAGGTCTACCCTGATGAGCAGGCTCGGCACCAGCCAACTTAAACCTGTCAAAACTAGTCAATCTTCCTAAATGCTTCACTGTCTCTTTTGGTCCAGCTGTTCCAGTCGAATCTCGGATCTAGAATCCCCTCAGCCCTGAACCAAAGCCCTGCCATGGACTTTGAGAATCTTCTGTATATGTGGTGTCCATTGTTCTGGAAGTAGGGAACAAGAACTAGATAAAGCTTCAGCATAGCTTCCCTACATTTGCACTTAGCATCCCTATTTATGAAGCCCAACATCCCGTACATTTTGCTAATTACTCTCTCAATATATGCTGTCACCTACAAATAACCACAAGCTCTCCCTGCTCCTGCACGCTTTTTAGAACTGATGTGCCACCAAGTCTATAATGCAGGCCACCATCCATTTTACTAAAAGACATATGCAGGGATTGAAAATTGCACAACCTCACCTTTCTGTAAAATTCCATCCTGTTAAATTTTTCTACACATTCTGTTGGCCTGTCCGCACATTGTTACATTCAAAGGGTATACTCACTGAATGCCACACCCCCAAATTTGATGTCATAAGCATACTTTGAAATATTACACTGTGTTACATCAATAAAGCGGTAGTCCCAGCACTTATCCCCTAGGAAACACTATTATCAATCATCCTTCAATCTAAAGTGATAAAATTTATACTTCTCACAGTTTTCTCCCTTAAAAAGGTACAGGAGCCTCAGGGCCCACACCAATACATTCAGGAACAGTTATTACCCCTCAACCATCAGGGACTTGAACCAGAAGGGAAAACTTCACTCGTCCCCATCACTGAACTGTTCGTCCAACCTATGGACTAACTTTCAAGGACTCTTCGTAGTATTTCTTTTCTTTCTCGTGTTTGAAGTTTGTTGGCTTTTGCACACTCTTTGTTTATCCATCTTGTTAGGTGAAGTCTTTCATTCCTTCTATTGTGTTTGTTCCTTTTACTGATTGCCCATGGGGGGGTGGGGGGGCACCATGGTAGCATAGTGGACCGAGGTTCAATTCCAGCCGCTGCCTGTAAAGAGTTTGTACATTCTACCCGTGACCATGTGGGTTTCCCTCAGGTACCCCGGTTTTCTTCCACGGTCCAAAGGTGTACCAGCTGGTAGGTTAATTGGTCATTGTAAATTGTCCTGTGACTAGGTTAGAGTTAATCGGGTTGCTGCGTTCTGTGATCTATCTCAATAAATAGTCAATAAGTAAATAAAATAAAATAAATCTCAGGATTGTATATGGTGACGTAGATGTACTTTGATAATAAATACATTTTCAGCTTTAAACTTTTGTACATTAATTTCTATCAAAACTGACTACTCTCCTTTTCAATGAGTATCACTTTTGTTAACAAGGCTTTTATGCCATACTTTTTCAAACGTTTGCTTAAAATCTTTATAGACGACATCCAAACAATTCCCTTCACATACGTTCTTGTTACTTCATCACAAAAATCTATCCAATCAGTTAAACTATACCTTGTACAAATCTGTGCCCATTCTCCTTAACTTTCCAATTAATTCTTTCTAAATATTTACCCAATGTTTAATATTTAATTGTAGTTTCCAGGAACATCCCTCCAACCTTTCTTGAATTAGGCATCACACTGAAAGCCTGCAGTCCAGTACCTATCACCACTTCTCCCTGCCACAAGAAGGTTGGAAGATCAGGGCAAATCCTACCACTATCTCCAGGCCCACTTTGCAAGCCATCAGGACCAGGAAAATTATTCACAACCTGCTAATCAATTTTGGCCCTATGCACTACTTCTACCATCTCTATACGCTTCTTTAGTAAATACTGATACAAAGCATCTATTAAGTATTCTAGACCTGCCCTACACTCCTAATCGTGTCTCACCTTATTAACCTCTAATAGGGCCATTCCCTTTTCTGACTATCATCTATGCAGGCACTTCTGCATTCCCTTTATTTTAACTACCATCCTGCTCTCATAAACACAAGAGATTCTGCAGTTGCTGGAAATCCAGAGCAACACATACAAAATACTGCAGGAACTCAGGTAGTCAGGCAGTATCTATGCAAAACAATCGACATTTTGGGGCTGAGATCTCCTTCAGAACTTTCTAAATCACCTTCACCTATCACCTTCTAGCTATCCTCCTTGCCCTGAGCTCTCATTTTTATTCTGGCATCTTCCCCTTTCCTTTCCAGTCCTGAAGAAGAGTCTCGCCCTGAAACATCATCTGTTCCTGCATTTGCACAGATGTCGCCTGACCTGCTGAGTTCCTCCAGCAATTTGTCTGTGTTATGCTGTCCTTATCTTCTGTTTTTAATAAGACTTAATTTCTTCTTCACTGAGACAAGTTCTTGGTTTAGGGATTTCACCTGCAGGCATCAATCCCCATCTCTCTTGACATCCATCTTGCAGAGATGAACCCAGCCAGTTCATGCAACATCTCCTTAAGATCAACAATTGCTCCATTTCCTTTCATTCTATTGACAATGACTCTCTTCTGGATTTAGCTAGCTGCTTGTCCTATAACTAAGCTAATCCATTATATTTTTATTTACAGCTTGGGCTAGCTCATTTCCAACATTTTAACAGTTGGTGCATTTCCAAGGTACCAGAATCAGAATCAGGTTTAATATGACTGGCATATGTCATGAAATTTGTTGTTTTGTGACAGCAGTACATTGCAGAACATAATAACAACAATTATACATTATCATAAGTATATATACAAAAGAAAGTTAAGTAAGTAAGTATGGTAAAAGAGAAGGAAAACAAAAAATATACATACTGAGGTAGTTCATGTTCATCGGTTCATTGTCCATTCTGGAAGCTGATGGTGGAGGGGCCAGTAGAGTTGAGGAAGCAGGGTGTCTGCAGAAGGACTTCGATTGGAGAAGTGGCAAATGGAATATAGTGTAGGGAAGCGTCTAGTCATGCATTTTGGTAGGAGGAATAAAGGCATAAACCATTTTCTAAACGGGGAGAAAATTCAAAAATCAGAGGTGCAAAGGGATGTGGGAGTCCTCAAGCAGGATTCCCTATAGGTTGATTTCGTGGTGAGTAAGGCAAATGCAATGTTAGCATTCATTTCGCGGGGAGTGGAACATAAAAGCTGAGACTTTACCTTACTGAACCATATTGAATATTGATAGAGTGGATGTGGAGAGGACGTTTCTTATAATGAAGGAGCCTACAATCAGAGGGCACAGCCTCAGAATAGAGGGGTGACAATTTGGAACAGAGATGAAGAGGAATTTCTTTAGCCAGAGGATGGTGAATCTGTGGAATTCATTGCCACAGACGGCTGTGAATACCCAAGTCATTGTATATTTAAAGTGGAGGTTGATAGGTTCTTGATTAGTCAGGGTGTCAAACAAAAGTCATGGGGAAAAGACAGGAGAATGGGGTTAAAAGAGAAAAGGAATCAGCCATGATGGAAAGATAGAGCAGACTCGATGATGGCTTAATTCTGCTTCTGCAGTCCTGTGCAAAAGTCTTGTATATATATATAGTTACTGTGCCTAAGACCTACGCACAGTACTGTAGTAGTTTTGTGTATTGCACTGTATTGTTGCCTCAAAAAATAAATTTCATGGCATATGTGAGTGATGATAAACTGGATTCTGATAGGGGTCTCTATTGTGGACTGAGAGTGGGAAGGGGGCAAGGACAGGGGAATCATGGTTGGAAAAAGAGGAAGGGAGAGGGGAGGGAGCAGGAAGCACCAGAAGGATATCCTGTTATGATCAATAAACCAATTGTTTGGAATCAAATTACATTGCCTGGTATATCTGCATCTGTGCCACCCCCCACACCACCACTGGCACTCCTTCTCTGCCACCTGTCCCATGGCCCTGCACCTTCAACATTCCCAACATCCTTTGCTTCTGCCAGACTTACAGTGGTACGAGGGAGGAGTTGGCCAAAGGAAATTGGAAGGAGATGCTGACAGGGATGACAGCAGAGCAGCAATAGCTTGACTTTCTGGGAAAAATGAGAAAGGTGCAGGATAGATGTATTCCAAAAATGACGAAATATTCAAATGGAAAGATTGTACAACCGTGGCTGACAAAGGAAGTCAAAGCTAATGTAAAAGCAAAGAGGGCTTACAACAAAGCAAAAATTAGCAGGAACAAAGAGGATTGGGAAGCTTTTGAAAAACCTACAGAGAGCAACTACAGGAGTCATTAGAAGGGAAAAGATGAAAAATGAAAGCAAGTTTGCAAACAATATCAAGGTGGATAGAAAAGCTTTTTCAAGTGTATAAAAATAAGAGGGATAAGAGTGAATTTAGGACCGCTAGAAAACGTGGCTGTAGAAGTAATAATGGGGGACAAGGAGGTGGCAGATGAACTAAATGAGTATTTTGCATTAGTCTTCACTGTGGAAATGTGCAGTGTGCCAGGTGTTGAAGGGTGTGAGGGAAAAGAAGTGAGTGCAGTTACTGTTACAAAGGAGAAGCTGCTCCAAAAAGCTTAAAGACCTAAAGGTGATTAAGCCACCTGGACCAGATGAACTGCATCCTAGGGCTCTGAAACAGGTAGCCTTAGAGATTGTGGTGGCATTAGAAATGATCGTTCAAGAATCATTAGACTCTGGCATGGTTTTGGAAGACTGGAAAATTGCAAATGTCACTCCACTCTTTCAGATAGGAGGGAGGCAGCAGAAAGGAAATTATAGACCAGTTAGCCTGACCTCAGTGGTTGGGAAGGTGTTGGAGTCAATTGTTAAGGATGAGGTTATGGAGTACTTGGAGAACAGGAGAAGATAAGACAGAGTCAGCATGGTTTCCTTAAGGGAAAATCTTGCCTGACAAACCTGTTGGAATTCTTTAAGGAGATTACAAGTAGGATTGATAAAGGGGATGCAGTGGATGTTATATATTTGGATTTTCAGAATGCCTTTGACAAGGTGCCACTCATGAGGCTGCTTACCTAGATAAGATGGTGCCCATGGTATTACAGGAAAATTACTGGCATGGTTAGAGCATTGGCTGATAGGTTGACGGCAGTGAGTAGGAATAAATGGATCCTATTCTGGTTGGCTGCCAGTGATTAGTGGTGTTCCTCAGGGGTCGGTGTTGGGACCACTTCTTTTTATGCTGTATATCAATGATTTAGATTATGGAATAGATGGCTTTGTTGCCAAGTTTGCAGAAAATACAATGATTGGAGGAGGAGCAAATAGTGTTGAGGAAACAGGAAGGTTGCAGAAGGATCTAGAGAGATTAGGAGAATATGCAAGAAAATGGCACACGAGTTAAAATGTTGGAAAATGCATGGTCATGCACTTTGGTAGAAGAAACAATTGTGCAGACTATTTTCTAAACAGGGAGAAAATCATAGAAATCTGAGATGCAAAGAGACTTGGAAGTCTTTATATAGGACACCCTAAAGGTTAACCTGCAAGTTGAGTTGGTGTTGAGGAAGGCAAATTCAATATTAGCATCCATTTCAAGAGAACCAGAACACAAGAACAGGATGTGATGCTAAGTGTTTCTAAGGCACAGGTGAGGCCTCACCTTGAGTATTGTGAACAGTTTTGGACTCCTCATCTGGCATTGCAGGGGGTTCAGAGGAGGTTCACAAGGATGATTCCAGGAATTAAAGGGTTATCATACAAGCAACATTTGATAGCTCTGGGTCTGTACTTGCTAGAATTTAGAAGGAAGATGGGGGATCTCGTTGAAATCTTTTGAATGTTGAAAGGCCTAGACAGAGTAGATATGGAAAGGATATTTTCTGTGGTGGGGAAACCTAGGACAAGAGGGCACATCTTCAGGATAGAAGGACATCCGTTTAAAACAGAGATGTAGAGAAATTCCTTTAGCCAGAGGTAGGTGAATTTGTGAATTTTTTACCACAGGCATCTGTGGAGGCCAGGTTATTGGGTATATTTAAGGTGGAGATTGATAGGTTCTTGATTGGCCACTATATCAAAGGTTACGTGGAAAAGGCTGGGGAGTGGGGCTGAGGTGAGGAAAAGAGGATCAGCCATGATTGAATGGCGGAACAGACTCGATGGGTCAAATGGCCAAATTCTGCTCCTATGTCTTAGGATCTTATGTACACAGTCTCAGTAATTTTTGCTCTATTTTTGCACTATTCATTTAATTTAATTTTAAAATATATATTTCTAATTGTAATTTACCGGTTTTTATTATCATGTATTGCAATATACTGCTGCCACAAAACAAAAAATCCCACGAAATAGGCCAGTGATATTAAATCTGATTTTGATTCCAATTCTGAAAATCATGGAAGTGTTGGTGGATGGCCTCCTTTTGTGCCAAGATGAGACCACCCTGAGGGTGGAAGAACAATGACTTATATTCCATCTGGGTAGCCTGCAACCTGATGGCATGAATTTCTTCTGAAAAAAAAAATTCCCCCTCCCCTCTTCCCCAATTCCCCTCTTGATGAATTTTACTCTGTAGTCTACAGCCTTGAAACAGAATACCCAGAAGTTTTTTTCATCATTGCCACCGACTTCAACCAGGCCACCTTCAAGAGTCTGCTACAAAATACAACCTGCGTATCTCCCATCCCACTAGGGATCTGAATGTCTTCAACCATCAAAGATGCACCCCATGCACACTTTGGTAAATCAGGCCACCAGGCTGTGCTCTCACTCCCTGCATACAAGCACAAGCTGAAACGAGAGGATCCAGTACAGGAAACAGATGAGCTTCCACATGATAGCTTTGAGTCAGTAGACTGGTCCAAGTTCAGAGACTCAGCAACCAGCCTAGATGGGCATGTCACTATCACCACGGACTTTCTCAGCAGCATCTGAGCACTAGGTACCAAAGAGGACAGTCTGGGTGTTCCCAAACCAGAAACCATGGATGAACCAGAAAGCTCATTCCCTGACGAAGTATCAGTGTGCAGCATTCAAATCAGATGATCGTGATGTTCACAAGAAACTGAGATAGAACTTCCCTAAAGCTACCAGAGATAGTACCAGTCCAAGTTTGAGTCTCACAACAGCCAGCAGTTGTGGTAGTGCTTACATGCTATAACAGGCTACGAGATTAATTTGGGCAGCATCTCTGACAACACTGTATCTCTACCCAATGGGCTTAACACATTCTATGCACATTTTAAACAGAAGGGACCACCCTGCCTGACACCCTCCCGTGCACCTGAATCTGCAAAGTAAACTAAATATATCACTATCAAAGTACATATATGTTACCTTGGGATTCATTTTCTTGCGGGCATTTATAGGAATAAAGAAATACAATAAAAGTTTATGAAAAGTCATACATAAACGAAGACCGACAAACCACCAATCTGAAAAAGACAAACAGTACAAATAAAACATAATACTGAGAATCTGAGTTGTAAAGAGCCCTTGAACGTGAGGCGGTAGGTTGCAGGATCAGTTCAGAGCAATGGTGGGTGATATGATCCACACTGGTCCAGGAGCCTGATGGTGATAAGATACGGTAATAGCTGCTCCTGAATGTGTGGGTCCTAAGGCTCATCGAGTCTGCTCCGTCATTCAATCATGGCTGGTCCTTTCTTTTGCTCCTCCTCAACTTCAGTTCCAAGCTTTCTCCCCATAACCTTTGATGCCATGTCCAAAAAAGAACCTATCAATCTCTGCCTCAAATCCATAGCTGCATGTGGCAACAAATTCCACAAATTCACCACCCTTTGGCGAAAAGAAATTTCTCTGCATCTCTGTTTTGAAAGTGCATCCCTCTATCCTGAAGCTGTGCCCCCTTGTCCTAAACTCTCCAAACATGGGAAACATCCTTTCCACATCTACTCTGTCTAGGCTTTTCAACATTTGAAACACTTCAGTGAGATCCCCCACTCATCGTTTGGAATTCCAGTGAGTACAGACCCAGAGCCATCAAGTGTTCCTCGTATGATAACCCTTTCATTCCCAGAATCATTCTCATGAACCTCCTCTGAAACCTCCCCAAAACCAGCACATCCTTTATAAGATGAGGTGCCCAAAACTGTTCACAGTACTCCAGGTGAGGCCTCACCAGTACCTTATAAAGCCTCAGCATCACATCCTTGCTCTTGTATTCTAGACTTCTTGAAGTGAATGCTAACATGGCATTTGGCTTCCTTACCACCACCTCAAGCTGCAAGTAAACCTTTAGGATGTTCTGCACAAGAACTCCCAAGTCCCTCTGCACCTCAGTTTCCTGGATTTTCTCCCCATTTAGAAAACAGTCTGCACATTTATTTCTACTACCAAAGTGCATGGCCATGCATTTTCCAACATTGTATTTCATTTGCCACTTTCTTGCCATTCTTCTAATCCAAGTCCGTCTACATACTACCTGTTTCCTCAACATACCTGCCCCTCCACTAATCTTTGTATCATCTACAAACTTGGCAACAAAGCCATCTATTCCATTATTTAAATCATTTATAAGTCACCATTGTCATCGTAAGACCAGTCTTCTGGAGAGTAAGCTTGCTGAAAGCATTTGGCCCAGCTGGTGGTGTCCCTGGCTTTGTCCTGAAATCCAGCACAGATCAGCTAGTGGGGAGTTTTGCAGATATTTGCAACCTCTCTCTGTTTCAATACAAGGTCCCACCTGATTTAAGAAGGCCCCTATCATCCGTACAGCTAAGAAAAACAAGGTAACATGCAGCAACAACTACCATCCAGTGGCTCTGATATCTACCTTCATGAAGTGCTTCTGGAGTACAGACATGGCACACATTAACTCCAACCTTGACCACTGCAATTCACCAGCCTCTGAAACAGGTCTACCACAGATGCCATTTTCCTGCCATCACTCAGCTGTGAAGCATCTCGACAGTAAAGACACCCATGTCAGATTATCATTTATTGACTGCAGATATGACTTCAATTCCAGGTAAACTCATCGCCAACTCCAGACCCTGGGAGTCAACACCTCCCTCTGCAACTGGATCCTTGACTCCCAGACTAACAGACTATAATCAATACAGACAGGCAGCAACATCTCTGCACGGTTATTCTGGACACTGATGTTCCAGTGTTGTTGCACCCTCAGCCCTCTGCTGTACTCCCTGTACACTCGTGACTGATTATACTCAATCTCCATTTCTAAGTTTGCAGAAGATGCCACCACAGTGGGCCATATCTCAAACATTGACGAGTCATGGTACAGGAAGGAGATAGAGGGGCTAATCGCATGCTTTCATGACAACAACCTTACCCTAATTGTCAACATTGACTTTAGAAAGCGGGGCAGTACATGAGCTCCTGTCTACATCAAGAGATCAAGAGGATTGAGAGCACCAGGTTCCTGGGAGTAACATCACCAATAGCCTCTCCTGATCTAATCACATAGAAGCAACAGCCAAGAAAGTTCACCAATGCCTCAACCTCAAGTGGCTGAAGACCCTTACCAATTATTTTCAATGCAACACAGAAAGCATCCTATCTGGACAAATAGTGGCTTGGTATGGCAACTGTTCTTCACATAACCCTAGTACATTAAGTTGGACCCTTGATCTCACAATCTACCTCATTGTCATCTTGCACCTTAGTGTTTACCTGCACCTGTTATAAGTTATTCTAAATTCTTTTAGTGTTTTACCTTGTTCTACCTCAATGCCTTATAAGACCATAAGATATAGGAGCTGATTTAGGCCATTTGGCCCATCAAGACTGCTCCACCATATCATCTTGGCTGATCCATTTTTCCTCTCAGCCCCAATCTCATGAGGGGCAAAGATAAGGAGGATGGTTATAAGCTTTCCCCAGGTCAGAGAGCCCAAAACTAGAGGGCACAGATACAAGATAAGAAGGGAGAGATTTAAAAGTAGAACACAGAAAGAAACTTCTTTACCAGAAGGTAGGGAATAGATGGAATGAAGTGCTGAGGAAGTGGTTGAGATGGGTACAAATGGAATATTCAAGAGGCATTTGGATGGGTACAAAGAAGGGAGGGGCTTGGAGGGTTATGGGCTGAGTGCAGGCAACTGAGGCTAGCACAGAGGACGCCATGGTTGTCAAGGATCAGTTGGGCCAAAGGGCCTGTTTTCATGCCGCATTACCAGAAAAGGACTAGTAACATCATGGAGACTGCCACCCACCCTGCTCATGGACTGTTTGTCCCTCTCCCATCAGGGAGCAGGCTACATAGCATCCACACCAAGACCACCAGCCTCAAAAACAGTTACTTTCCCCAAGCAGTGAGACTGATCAACCCCTGCACTAATAACTCCACCACGACTTTATTTTCTGTCAGTATACAGCCTGGCATCATTTTACAGACATACAACCAATCTCTGTATACAAGTTATCTTATGTACTTATATTTATTTCTGTTTTTATTATTATTGTTTTATTCATCTTTTGTCTTTTTTGCACTGTATTGGATCTGGAATAACAATTAAATCATTCTCCTTTACACTTGTGTATTGGAAATGACATTAAACAATCTTGAATCTGTAGCTTTGTTGGAAAAGAGAGTTGGCATGCAGGTAAGACAAGTCATTTGTTAGACTAATAGGATTTTGGCCTTTATTGTAAGGCTGAGGGAAAGGCAGTCCGTATTGTGCGCCAGGAATTGTTGGTATACAAATACCCAGCTGGAAGAAGTGTGAAATGAAGCTTGTTGGATTCCCATTTAAGGAAAGCTGGTGATTAGGGAGCAGAACCATTTACTGCCGGCTCTGCCCTGAATGCGTATAAAATGGGCTTGCGTTTACGTCTGGTCACAAGCAGTCGAGCGGTACAAATACACGAGGTTAGGGTGAATAACGGGAGGAGAGCAACACTGGGTGAGAAGCTGGGGTCGGGGAGTGATCCTCACCATCTCCCCGCTCTCTGGGGCGAATTGAGACGCTAGAACGTCGGCAGTTGAGGCACAGTCGCTGGCGCGGGGTTGGTCAGTGATCCCCAAATTCTCTCGGAAGTCAAAATCACACGTTAGAGGAGAGGTGGACATGGAAGCAGAGAGAGAAATGTGAGCAGATATAGGCGAGAGGCAAGGAAGAAACAAATACACCCAGTAATTACTTGCAGGGGGGAATGTGACGTCACTTCTCGCTAAACTCCCCTCCTTTAAACTCTAACAGGGAATAATTAAAATGTACAAAGCGTCTCCCGCCCCCAACCCCCAGCTCAAGGTCATCTGTCCCAGTCACAACCCTTCCCCCATCCCACTTTGTCCTCCTTTTCCTCTGAACCGCAATAAATTCTGCACAACCCCCCACCCCTAAAAAAACATGGTCTTGTATGTTTCTTTTTGCGAATAATTTGAGAAGTGGCTCCTTTAAGAAAGGATTTAAGGATCAAATCCAGGTTCCAGACCACGACTAGCTCCATCAATCAGGGCAGCAACCAATCAGAAAACAGGCGTTGGGCAGATTTCTGCCCCCGTTCTGGGGGAAAGGTTAATTGAACGAGGGATTAAGTCGCTTCTTGCAGGCGGCTTCTGAGCTTCAGTGCAATCAGAACCACTGACTGCGTGAGATTGTTCCTACTGTGTGCAGTTAACCCGCTCTTTCCCGTAGATCCACGTGTTCAGGACGTTAACCTACTTTCTTGTTGTGCAATGTCTTTGTAGTTTACCGTCACAGTTATTTACCAGTCAGGAAAGGGCAACAGAGGGATTCACCTGATTAGATATCTCAAAAATCATCTCAGCAGTGAACTCACAGCCATCCAGCCCAGGACGTGAACCAAATGTGGGCAAATGGGAGTAGCTTAGATAGTCTTCAGACAGGGAACACAAACCACTCCTCATAGAGGGATCAGAAGTGAAATGAGTGAGTAATTTCAAGTTCCTGGGTGTCAATATCTCTGAGGATCAATCCTAGACCCAACATATTGATGCAGCTACAAAATAGGCACGACAGTGGCTATATTTCATTAGGAGTTTGAGGAGATTTGGTATGTCACCAAAAACACGCAGTTTTCTACAAATTGCCACAGGGAGCAGCCTCTTAACTGGCTTAGTCACCGTCTGGTACGGGGAGTGGGAACTGCATAGGTTTGCAATAAGCTGCAGAGTTGTAAACTTAGTCAGCTCCATCATGGGCACCAGCCTCAGGAGTATGTAGGACATCAGGGAGCGATGCCTCAAAAAGGAAGCCTGAATGCACCCATTCAGTGATTCAAGAACAGCTTCTTCCCGTCTGCCATCCGATTTTTGAATGGATATTGAACCTATGAAGACTACCTCGCTAACAAGAGAAAGTCTACAGATGCTGGAAATCCCAGCAAGACACACAACATGCTGGAGGAACTCAGCAAGCCAGGCAGCATCTATGGAAAAAAGTACAGTCGACATTTTGGGCTGCATATTACCTTGATAGGCTCGGAGATTGCATGTTACTTGGATTATTTAAGAGGACACCCAATAGTCCTAGTTCTGAGATGTAACTTCTTGCGATGTCGCACGGCCAAGCCAGAATTTGTATGAATAAACTGATCACAGTTTCTACATTGGGGGGGGGGGGGTCTGTCTTTCCTCTGCACTATAAAAACCTGGTCAGATCACACTTGGAGCATTGTGTTTAGTTCTGGTCACCTCATATTAGGAAGAATGTGCAGAGGAGATTTACTAGGATGCTGCCTGGATTAGAACGCATGTCTTATGAGGATTGCTTCAGTGAGCTAGGGTTTTTCTCTTTGAGCAATGGCGGATGAGAGGTGACTCGATAGAGGTGCACAAGATGATAACCAGCATAGACAGAATGGAAAGTCAGAACATTGTTTCACAGCGCAGTCATTGATAATGCGAGAGGGCATAACTTTAATGTGATTGGAAAACAGTGTAGGGGATGTTAGAGGTAGGTCTTCTTACACAGAGAGTGGTTGCTGTGTGGAAAGTCCTGCCACGAGTGATGGTCGAGGCAGATACATTGGGAATATTTAAAAGACTGTTCGATAGGCACATGGATGAAAGAAAAATGAAGGGCTATGAGGAGCAAACCATTAGATTGATCTTGGTATAGGTTAAAAGACTGACACAACATCATAGGCCAGAACACCTGTCCTGTGTTGTGCCATGTTCCATGCCTATAGTCCAAAGAACAGCTTTCTGCCCTCTAAACCAAATTATCAATCTCCCCACCTGTCTGCATAGGACATATATTCCACGATCGTGTTCATTTCTATTGTTCAATATCCTACTAGTTTGGTATGGATTGTTCTGACTTTTGCAAATACAATAGTTTACTTTCCAAATTGGACGGCAGGGTGATGTGTCTCTACCAATTTTCCTCCACTAGCCTGCAGGTCACCCTTCGATAAGGTGTAGCACCTGCTTAGAGCCCCCCCCCCCCAAAATCAGGGTCAGCTGAAGCCATGGGAGCAGGTGGTGGACGGTCGTATGAGTAGCTGGTGCATATCACAAGTCCTGGTTATGCGACCACTGACACCAGGCAGACAATCTCTGAAGAGTATGAATAATGGCTGGGGTCACCCGTCTTGTAAAGACGCTGCCCAGAAGAAGGCAATGGCAAATCACTGCTGCAGAAAAATTTGCCAAGAGCAATCATGGTCAAGATCATGCTCACCCACATCATACGAAATGGCACATAATGGTGATGATGTCATTCCTTTGGACTATGTTCCATTTGCTACTTTTTGCCTCCGGACATGATGATCATTTGCAACATATCTCTCTCATTCTCTCTCACCAAACTTCTGATCTTTAACATCATCCATAAACTTGTCAATTAAAAGGCCTGTAATGACATAGCAACCACACACAAAACACTGGAGGAACTCGACAGACGAGGCACCATCTGTGAAGGGGAATAAACAAGCAATGTTTCGGGCTGACAATTAAGAGAGAAGTCCCCAGAATAAAAAGGTAGAGGGAGGGGAAGGAGGATAGCTAGAATGTGATGGGTTAAGCCAGGTGGGTAGGAAGGGCAAAAGGGCTGGAGAGGACGAAATCTAATAGGAGAGGAGAGCTGACCATATGAGAAAGGGAAGGAGGTGGGGGCCCAGGAGGAGGTGTTAGGCAGATGAGAAGAGAGGTCAGAGTGGGGAAGAGAGGAAGGGGAAGGAGAGTTATACCACATTTATTTATAGAACATAGAACACTACATGCTCATCAGCCCATGATGCTGTGACAATCTTATATAGTAAACGAGCCCAACCCTTCCCTCCTACAAAGCCCTCCATTTCTCTAACATCCATGTGCGTATCTAAGAGTTTCTTCAATGACCCTTTCAACATTCCCTTTAATTTTTCTATGCAATTTCTATGCAGGAAATTTTTACACAGCCTGGAAGCTGTTACATAAAAAGAAAATCACAGCTGCGTGGCAACAAAGCCTATGTGCACAGGGGCATTTTGGTCACCACACAGCTACACGCCTGTGCAGTTTAGAGGGAACAGTGGTTCCTAATGCACTTACCTCTACCACCACCACTTGTGGGGCATTCCATGCACCCAACAGTCTTTGCGGCTTACAGACTTACTCCGATATCCCCCGGTCCTTTCCTTCAATTACCTTAAAATTATGCCCCATCATATTAAGCTTGCCCGCTTGCATTCCTCAAAAAATATCAGCAAATAACAAGCCAAGACTTTGTGAAAGACAGTATTTGTTGTCCTGAAATTGACTGCCTTTTCGTGTCATATCATAATTGTGACCACTTCAAAGTACAGCAACGCTTTGAGACATTCTGAAGTCATGAATCTGCTCTGTTAACTGTGTCTTGCTTTAAAATCGGATGCTGCTACACATAAAATGCTCAGACAGGAAACCAAAGGTTCGGGCAAGCACATAGGCATTTAGCATGCCATGAAGGAGAAGAGGCATGGCAGGAACTTTCAGCGAACTTAGACCGGTAAAAACAGATGCAAAATATCCTGCAGATGCTGAAAATCTAGGGCAGGGTTTCCAACCTTTTTATGCCATGGACCCCTACCTACTACTGAGGGTCCATGGACCCCAGGTTGGGATCTCCTGACCTAGGCCAACAGGAACAAAATGCTGGAGGAACTCAGCAGGTCAGGCAACTTCATCAGCACTGAAGAGGCCAAAGCTTGAAGGTAGGGAAAGAGATGGCCCTCCCTCCACTTTCTCATTCTGGCTTCTTCCAGTCCTGGGAAATCCACTCCACAGACAGTAAAAACAGTGATGTTTCCCTCAGTTAAATATTCTGTCTACATCAACTGTCACAGTTCATCTATTAAGAACTTTAAGGAAGCTGCTGCGTTTAATCTCAACTACAGGTTCCTTAAGGTTGTTATAGCCGGGGTGGGAATGGGGACAAGCTCCCACTACCTATTGATGGCTCCCAATAGCATCCGCTTCAAATAGCCTCTGGCAACCAAGAGCAGCTCCTGGCTACTAAGCCCGGCAGGACCGTCGCCTCAGACAGATGGGGCTCATCTAGGTGAAGGAAAACTCTGATCTCAAACCTCAGCTGCCTTGCGGCTATACACACTCACGGGGAAGGCTTCGGGAGGAAACCCCAAGGGAAAAATCCGGAGCCGGAGTCCCTCAGGCAGTCCTACGTTGAGTTCAGCGCTGACTACCAACTTCCGCGACGCTGCTGGTACCAAACCGTATCGATCTCTGCCGGTCCTTTGGGTTTATCAAATGCGTGGAGAGGGGAGCTTGCTACATGGGCAACAGCTTGTTCTCTATATCTTACTGATCAAGCTTGCGTATCTAGACAGCCAGGACGCAAAATGCTTGATCAAGTCTGACCGACGGAGGCCTCAGAAAGTGTGTATTAAAATAAAATCGGCAGGCCAGTAAACAAAAAACAATTCACCACATTTAGACTATTGGCATTATCTGGAAATATTTAAAATCAAGGATGCACAATTTAAAGTGAAAAACAACTCTCAAAGCCCAAAGGTTTATACCAACCTTCTTTAAAAGATCCGCCTCTGTATCACACTTGCCTATTTAAGACACTCCTGACAATCTATCTCTTTAATTGTCTGCACAAATGTTTCAACAACTCCTGATGTGGCTTCAATATCAATGCTTATCTGGTCGTATGCTTCTAAAATGGTTTGGAAGTCTTGCCTATGCTGAAGGAGTTACATAAATACAAGTTTTTGTTAGGACAAATGAAGAATCTCTAAACACTTTTAAAACTGGAATGCAATGACGTTAGTCGCCGAGAACAAAGCAGCTCAGTTTAATCCGCTTAATGTGCAGTGCCTGTGAAGTCCGTTAGGTCTTGGAGTGCCAGAGGGCCCAATGCTTTACGCAAGGAATGTTTTAGAGCAGTCACCGAACATTACAACATCTACGATGAAATGTGCAGCGAAAGCTTTAAACATTCCATGTGTTGTCTCTTTATGCGTGTATGCATGAGAGAGAGAGTGTGTGTGTGTGTGTGTGTGTGTGAGAGAGAGAGAGAGAGAGTGTGTGTGTGTGTGTGTGTGTGAGAGAGAGAGAGAGTGTGTGTGTGTGTGTGTGTGAGAGAGAGAGAGAGAGAGAGGAGTGTGTGTGTGAGAGTGTGAGAGAGAGAGGGGAGTGTGTGTGAGAGAGGGGGGGAGTGTGTGTGTGAGAGAGGGGGAGAGTGTGTGTGTGAGAGAGGGAGGGAGTGTGTGAGAGAGAGAGGGGGGAGTGTGTGAGAGAGAGGGAGGGAGTGTGTGAGAGAGAGAGAGGGGAAGAGTGTGTGTGAGAGAGAGGGGGGGAGTGTGTGAGAGAGAGAGGGGGGAGTGTGTGAGAGAGAGGGGGGGAGAGTGTGTGAGAGAGGGGGGAAGAGAGTGTGTGTGAGGGAGAGAGAGAAAGAGAGGCGGAGAGTGTGTGTGTGAGGGAGAGAGAGGGGGAGAGTGTGTGTGTGAGAGAGAGAGGGGGAGAGTGTGTGTGTGAGAGAGAGAGAGGGAGTGTGTGTGTGTGAGAGAGAGAGGGAGAGTGTGTGTGAGAGAGAGAGGGGGAGAGTGTGTGTGAGAGAGAGAGGGGAGAGTGTGTGTGTGAGAGAGAGAGGGGAGAGTGTGTGTGAGAGAGAGAGGGGAGAGTGTGTGTGTGAGAGAGAGAGGGGAGAGTGTGTGAGAGAGAGGGGAGAGTGTGTGTGTGAGAGAGAGGGGGAGAGTGTGTGTGCGTGAGAGAGAGAGGGGAGAGTGTGTCTGTGAGAGAGAGAGAGGGGAGAGTGTGAGAGAGAGAGAGAGAGGGGAGAGTGTGAGAGAGAGAGAGGGGGAGAGTGTGTGTGAGGGAGAGGGGGAGAGTGTGTGTGTGAGAGAGGGGAGAGTGTCTGTGAGAGAGAGAGAGGGGAGAGTGTGTGTGTGAGGGAGAGAGAGGGGGAGAGTGTGTGTGAGGGTGGGAGAGAGAGAGAGGGGGGAGAGTGTGTGTGTGAGGGAGAGAGAGGGCGAGAGTGTGTGTGTGAGGGAGAGGGAGAGTGTGTGTGTGAGGGAGAGGGAGAGAGGGGAGAGGGTGTGTGAGGGAGAGAGAGAGAGGGGAGAGTGTGTGTGAGGGAGAGAGAGAGAGGGGAGAGTGTGTGTGAGGGAGAGAGAGGGGGAGAGTGTGTGTGTGAGGGAGAGGTAGAGAGAGAGGGAGAGTGTTTGTGTGAGGGAGAGGGGAGAGTGTGAGAGGGAGAGGGGGGAGTGTGTGAGGGAGAGGGGGGAGTGTGAGAGGGTGAGGCGGAGAGTGTGTGTGTGAGGGAGAGGGGGAGAGTGTGTGTGTGAGGGAGAGGGAGAGAGAGGGGGATAGTGTGTGTGTGAGGGAGAGGTAGAGAGAGTGGGAGAGTGTGTGTGTGAGGGAGTGAGAGAGAGAGGGGAGAGTGTGTGTGAGGGAGAGAGAGAGGGGGAGAGTTTGTGTGTGAGGGAGAGGGGGAGAGTGTGTGTGAGGGAGAGAGAGAGGGGGAGAGTTTGTGTGTGAGAGAGAGGGGGAGAGTGTGTGTGTGAGGGAGAGGGAGGGAGGGGAGAGGGTGTGTGAGGGAGAGAGAGAGAGCGGAGAGTGTGTGTGAGGGAGAGAGAGAGGGGGAGAGTGTGTGTGTGAGGGAGAGGTAGAGAGAGAGGGAGAGTGTTTGTGTGAGGGAGAGGGGGGTGAGTGTGAGAGGGAGAGGGGGGAGTGTGTGAGGGAGAGGGGGGTGTGTGAGAGGGCAAGGCGGAGAGTGTGTGTGTGAGGGAGAGGGGGAGAGTGTGTGTGTGAGGGAGAGGGAGAGAGAGGGGGAAAGTGTGTGTGTGAGGGAGAGGTAGAGAGAGTGGGAGAGTGTGTGTGTGAGGGAGTGAGAGAGAGAGGGGGAGAGTGTGTGTGAGGGAGAGAGAGAGGGGGAGAGTGTGTGTGTGAGGGAGAGAGAGAGAGGGCGAGAGTGTGTGTGTGAGGGAGAGGGAGAGAGGGGGAGAGTGTGTGAGAGAGGGGGAGAGTGTGTGTGTGAGAGAGGGGGAGAGAGTGTGTGACAGAGAGGGGGGAGAGTGTGTGAGAGAGAGGGAGGGAGTGTGTGAGAGAGAGAGGGGGAGTGTGTGAGAGAGAGGGAGGGAGTGTGTGAGAGAGAGAGGGGAAGAGTGTGTGTGAGAGAGAGAGGGGGGGAGTGTGTGAGAGAGAGAGGGGGGAGTGTGTGAGAGAGAGGGGGGGAGAGTGTGAGAGAGACAGGGGGGAAGAGAGTGTGTGTGAGAGAGAGAGAGAGGGGGAGAGTGTGAGAGAGAGAGAGGGGGAGAGTGTGTGTGTGAGGGAGAGGGAGAGAGAGGGGGAGAGTGTTTGTGTGAGGGAGAGGGAGAGAGGGGGAGAGCGTGTGTGTGAGGGAGAGGGAGAGAGGGGAAGTGTGTGTGTGAGGGACAGGTAGAGAGAGAGGGAGAGTGTTTGTGTGAGGGAGAGGGGGAAGTGTGTGAGGGAGAGGGGGGAGTGTGAGAGGGCAAGGCGGAGAGTGTGTGTGTGAGGGAGAGGGGGAGAGTGTGTGTGTGAGGGAGAGGGAGAGAGAGGGGGAGAGTGTGTGTGTGAGGGAGAGGTAGAGAGAGTGGGAGAGTGTGTGTGTGAGGGAGTGAGAGAGAGAGGGGGAGAGTGTGTGTGAGGGAGAGAGAGAGGGGGAGAGTTTGTGTGTGAGGGAGAGGGAGAGAGAGGGGGAGAGTGTTTGTGTGAGGGAGAGGGAGAGAGGGGGAGAGCGTGTGTGTGAGGGAGAGGGAGAGAGGGGAAGTGTGTGAGTGAGGGAGAGGGAGAGAGGGGGAGAGTGTGTGGTGAGGGAGAGTTAGAGAGGGGGAGAGTGTGTGTGTGAGGGAGAGGGAGAGAGGGGAAGTGTGTGTGTGAGGGAGAGGGAGAGAGGGGGAGAGTGTGTGTGTGAGGGAGAGTTAGAGAGGGGGAGAATGTGGATGAGAGAGAGAGAGAGAGAGGGCGAGAGGTGTGTGTGTGAGGGAGAGGGAGAGAGGGGGAGAGTGTGTGTGTGAGGGAGAGTTAGAGGGGGGGAGAGTGTGTGTGTGGGAGGGGGAGAGTGTGTGTGAGGGAGAGAGAGAGGGGGAGAGTTTGTGTGTGAGAGAGAGGGGGGAGAGTGTGTGTGAGGGAGAGGGAGAGAGGGGAGAGGGTGTGTGAGGGAGAGAGAGAGAGGGGAGAGTGTGTGTGAGGGAGAGAGAGAGAGGGGGAGAGTGTGTGTGTGAGGGAGAGGTAGAGAGAGAGGGAGAGTGTTTGTGTGAGGGAGAGGGGGGTGAGTGTGAGAGGGAGAGGGGGAGTGTGTGAGGGAGAGGGGGAGTGTGAGAGGGCAAGGCGGAGAGTGTGTGTGTGAGGGAGAGGGGGGAGAGTGTGTGTGTGAGGGAGAGGAGAGAGAGGGAGGGTGGGAGGAGGTGTGTGTGTGAGGGAGAGGTAGAGAGAGTGGGAGAGTGTGTGTGTGAGGGAGTGAGAGAGAGAGGGGGAGAGTGTGTGTGAGGGAGAGAGAGAGGGGGAGAGTTTGTGTGTGAGGGAGAGGAGAGAGAGGGGGAGAGTGTTTGTGTGAGGGAGAGGGAGAGAGGGGGAGAGTGTGTGTGTGAGGGAGAGGGAGAGAGGGGGGAGAGTGTGTGTGTGAGGGAGAGTTAGAGAGGGGGAGAGTGTGTGTGTGAGGGAGAGAGAGAGGGCGAGAGTGTGTGTGTGAGGGAGAGGGAGAGAGGGGAGAGTGTGTGTGTGAGGGAGAGTTAGAGAGGGGGAGAGTGTGTGTGTGAGGGAGAGGGAGAGAGGGGAAGTGTGTGTGTGAGGGAGAGGGAGAGAGGGGGAGAGTGTGTGTGTGAGGGAGAGTTAGAGAGGGGGAGAGTGTGTGTGTGAGGGAGAGAGAGAGGGCGAGAGTGTGTGTGTGAGGGAGAGGGAGAGAGGGGGAGAGTGTGTGAGAGAGGGGGAGAGTGTGTGTGTGAGAGAGGGGGAAGAGAGTGTGTGACAGAGAGGGGGGAGTGTGTGAGAGAGAGGAGGGTAGGAGTGTGTGAGAGAGAGAGGGGGGAGTGTGTGAGAGAGAGGGAGGGAGTGTGTGAGAGAGAGAGGGGAAGAGTGTGTGTGAGAGAGAGAGGGGGGGAGTGTGTGAGAGAGAGAGGGGGGGAGTGTGTGAGAGAGAGAGGGGGGGAGTGTGTGAGAGAGAGGGGGGGAGAGTGTGAGAGAGAGAGGGGGGGAAGAGAGTGTGTGTGAGAGAGAGAGAGAGGGGGAGAGTGTGTGTGAGGGGAGAGAGAGAAAGAGAGGCGGAGAGTGTGTGTGTGAGGGAGAGAGAGGGGGAGAGTGTGTGTGTGAGAGAGAGAGGGGGAGAGTGGTGTGTGTGAGAGAGAGAGAGAGGGAGTGTGTGTGTGTGAGAGAGAGAGGGAGAGTGTGTGTGAGAGAGAGAGGGGGAGAGTGTGTGTGAGAGAGAGAGGGGAGAGTGTGTGTGTGAGAGAGAGAGGGGAGAGTGTGTGAGAGAGAGGGGAGAGTGTGTGTGTGAGAGAGAGAGGGGAGAGTGTGTGAGAGAGAGGGGAGAGTGTGTGTGTGAGAGAGAGGGGGAGAGTGTGTGTGCGTGAGAGAGAGAGAGGGGAGAGTGTGTCTGTGAGAGAGAGAGAGGGGAGAGTGTGAGAGAGAGAGAGAGAGGGGAGAGTGTGAGAGAGAGAGAGGGGGAGAGTGTGTGTGTGAGGGAGAGGGAGAGAGAGGGGGAGAGTGTTTGTGTGAGGGAGAGGGAGAGAGGGGGAGAGCGTGTGTGTGAGGGAGAGGGAGAGAGGGGAAGTGTGTGTGTGAGGGAGAGGTAGAGAGAGAGGGAGAGTGTTTGTGTGAGGGAGAGGGGGGTGAGTGTGAGAGGGAGAGGGGAAGTGTGTGAGGGAGAGGGGGGAGTGTGAGAGGGCAAGGCGGAGAGTGTGTGTGTGAGGGAGAGGGAGAGAGAGGGGAGAGTGTGTGTGTGAGGGAGAGAGGGGGAGAGTGTGTGTGTGAGGGAGAGGGAGAGAGAGGGGGAGTGTGTGTGTGAGGGAGAGGTAGAGAGAGTGGGAGAGTGTGTGTGTGAGGGAGTGAGAGAGAGAGGGGGAGAGTGTGTGTGAGGGAGAGAGAGAGGGGGAGAGTTTGTGTGTGAGGGAGAGGGAGAGAGAGGGGGAGAGTGTTTGTGAGAGGAGAGGGAGAGAGGGGGAGAGCGTGTGTGTGAGGGAGAGGGAGAGAGGGAAGTGTGTGTGTGAGGGAGAGGGAGAGAGGGGAGAGTGTGTGTGTGAGGGAGAGTTAGAGAGGGGGAGAGTGTGTGTGTGAGGGAGAGAGAGAGGGCGAGAGTGTGTGTGTGAGGGAGAGGGAGAGAGGGGGAGAGTGTGTGAGAGAGGGGGAGAGTGTGTGTGTGAGAGAGGGGAGAGAGTGGTGTGACAGAGAGGGGGGGAGAGTGTGTGAGAGAGAGGGAGGGAGTGTGTGAGAGAGAGAGGGGGGAGTGTGTGAGAGAGAGGGAGGGAGTGTGTGAGAGAGAGAGGGGAAGAGGGTGTGTGAGAGAGAGAGGGGGGGAGTGTGTGAGAGAGAGAGGGGGGAGTGTGTGAGAGAGAGAGGGGGGAGTGTGTGAGAGAGAGGGGGGGAGAGTGTGAGAGAGAGAGGGGGGAAGAGAGTGTGTGTGAGAGAGAGAGAGAGGGGGAGAGTGTGTGTGAGGGAGAGAGAGAAAGAGAGGCGGAGAGTGTGTGTGTGAGGGAGAGAGAGGGGGAGAGTGTGTGTGTGAGAGAGAGAGGGGGAGAGTGTGTGTGTGAGAGAGAGAGAGAGGGAGTGTGTGTGTGTGAGAGAGAGAGGGAGAGTGGTGTGTGAGAGAGAGAGGGGGAGAGTGTGTGTGAGAGAGAGAGGGGAGGTGTGTGTGAGAGAGAGAGGGGAGAGTGTGTGAGAGAGAGGGGAGAGTGTGTGTGTGAGAGAGAGAGGGGAGAGTGTGTGAGAGAGAGGGGAGAGTGTGTGTGTGAGAGAGAGGGGGAGAGTGTGTGTGCGTGAGAGAGAGAGAGGGGAGAGTGTGTCTGTGAGAGAGAGAGAGGGGAGAGTGTGAGAGAGAGAGAGAGAGGGGAGAGTGTGAGAGAGAGAGAGGGGGAGAGTGTGTGTGTGAGGGAGAGGGAGAGAGAGGGGGAGAGTGTTTGTGTGAGGGAGAGGGAGAGAGGGGGAGAGCGTGTGTGTGAGGGAGAGGGAGAGAGGGAAGTGTGTGTGTGAGGGAGAGGTAGAGAGAGAGGGAGAGTGTTTGTGTGAGGGAGAGGGGGGTGAGTGTGAGAGGGAGAGGGGGAAGTGTGTGAGGGAGAGGGGGAGTGTGAGAGGGCAAGGCGGAGAGTGTGTGTGTGAGGGAGAGGGAGAGAGAGGGGAGAGTGTGTGTGTGAGGGAGAGAGGGGGAGAGTGTGTGTGTGAGGGAGAGGGAGAGAGAGGGGGAGAGTGTGTGTGTGAGGGAGAGGTAGAGAGAGTGGGAGAGTGTGTGTGTGAGGGAGTGAGAGAGAGAGGGGGGAGAGTGTGTGTGAGGAGAGAGAGAGGGGGAGAGTTTGTGTGTGAGGGAGAGGGAGAGAGAGGGGGAGAGTGTTTGTGTGAGGGAGAGGGAGAGAGGGGAGAGCGTGTGTGTGAGGGAGAGGGAGAGAGGGGAAGTGTGTGTGTGAGGGAGAGGGAGAGAGGGGGAGAGTGTGTGTGTGAGGGAGAGTTAGAGAGGGGAGAGTGTGTGTGTGAGGGAGAGAGAGAGTGGGGGAGAGTGTTGTGTGAGGGAGAGGGAGA